>NW_019268869.1:0-2572 GCF_002738365.1 Cucurbita moschata
TTTCTCCCATTCTCTGTTTTTCTTTAATTCCTAATTAAAACAAAAAAATGCGGTTAAATATAGTGTATATATTTAGAGCATATTCCCTAATTTGAATTCGAACACTTCGAACTCACTCATCACACTATTATATGGTTTAGTCTGATATGAGCTAGCAGAGGGACCTAATGGACCTATAGATCTTGGGCTCCAATGATCCGAGATTAATCGGCTAAACTCATTAACCTTGTTAACCAACATTCGTTAACTACTAGGACACTCCACTATAGCCTAGTAGTTGCACTCCCCTCACTATAGATATATTTCTATCCATTTGATATAACCATGATTAGTAAGTCGATCCTTCACGGGTTGTTGGTAACTAGAGATGGGTCAATTTACCGTTTTACCCCTGAAGTTACTTCTTGTTCCTTATGTTCCACTAATCCTCTGATGAACAATTGGTTTGTGGTTCAACCAGTAAACCGAATCCTTCTCAGACCAATGAGAAAGTGAGGACCATTGTTCAAGACGTGGAGTCAGTACTTAAGGGAACAACCTCTCTACTATCCCTAAAAGCGGGTTGGAGTGAATTCCATCTTGCACCCTATCTCCCCAGCTATTCACCTAGTCTTACCCTTGAAATCAGAGGCTTATTGAGTCGGCGAACTCAACCCACTCTCACCCATGCAAATCTAAGGATAATTCCGAATAAATAGGAGTTCATAGTTAACTCAGGATTAAGATCGAGTTACCTAGGTCATCGAATGAAAAAAATAAGTCTCAATAATAAACGACATTATAAAGTGAGAGTGATTTTCTTTATGGTCTGATCTTATGCAATACTCATATGTCTTCACATGTACAATTTAGTGATCACAATGTTTATATCATATACAAAAGTGGGCCACATCCATAGTATCCCCAGGCTAAGGTACTCAGCCTTATCCATGTACTATAGTAATAACTTTATTGAATAAACATCAATAATAACTTTATTGAAAATAGAATATGTTTTTGTTTACAAACTATGAGTTTTATGACATAAAACCAAACATTTCTATTGTTCTTTCTCATCGTTTTCCTCCTATAACTCTTTATTGGACTCTCTGCTTCTCTTTCACGAAGTCTCGTGGCTTGTAGATGCCTAAAACGACACATCTATGAGCTTCTTAAAATCTAAAAATTGAATCTGGATTCTGACGACACACGACGTTATTCAAGCGCATAAAGCTTACCTCTCGTGTATGTGGGATCATCGGTGGTCTTTTACGTGTTGTGAACCAAGCGTTTCAATGTCGAGTCTGGTCATTGTAGGTGTGAGTTCGTGGTTTTGGATTGTTAGGTTATGGAGTTTGCTTTGTCAACGATTATAAAAGCTNTGTTGGTAACTAGAGATGGGTCAATTTACCGTTTTACCCCTGAAGTTACTTCTTGTTCCTTATGTTCCACTAATCCTCTGATGAACAATTGGTTTGTGGTTCAACCAGTAAACCGAATCCTTCTTAGATCAATGAGAAAGTGAGGACCATTGTTCAAGACGTGGAGTCAGTACTTAAGGGAACAACCTCTCTACTATCCCTAAAAGCGGGTTGGAGTGAATTCCATCTTGCACCCTATCTCCCCAGCTATTCACCTAGTCTTACCCTTGAAATCAGAGGCTTATTGAGTCGGCGAACTCAACCCACTCTCACCCATGCAAATCTAAGGATAATTCCGAATAAATAGGAGTTCATAGTTAACTCAGGATTAAGATCGAGTTACCTAGGTCATCGAATAAAAAAATAAGTCTCAATAATAAACGACATTATAAAGTGAGAGTGATTTTCTTTATGGTCTGATCTTATGCAATACTCATTGCATAGGACGCCCCAACTCACATGTCTTCACATGTACAATTTAGTGATCACATTGTTTATATCATATACAAAAGTGGGCCACATCCATAGTATCCCCAGGCTAAGGTACTCAGCCTTATCCATGTACTATAGTAATAACTTTATTGAATAAACATCAATAATAACTTTATTGAAAATAGAATATGTTTTTGTTTACAAACTATGAGTTTTATGACNGGCGTTAGACCGGGATTGTGGAATCTGTTGAGTGACTAAACTTAGAAGGGATTTAGTATATGTGAAGAGAGAGTTATATTTGAATGCTCATGCAAATTTGAGATTACCAAATTTTTACACTCAAAATTCCACTCAAATTTGTTGGATTATGTGACAAACATGAAATTTGGTTAAACCATATATTGACACTCAATATTCCACTCAAACTAGGATTTTTCCATTATGTGAAGTCNTAAGTCTCAATAATAAACGACATTATAAAGTGAGAGTGATTTTCTTTATGGTCTGATCTTATGCAATACTCATTGCATAGGACGCCCCAACTCACATGTCTTCACATGTACAATTTAGTGATCACATTATTTATATCATGTACAAAAGTGGGCCACATCCATAGTATCCCCAGGCTAAGGTACTCAGCCTTATCCATGTACTATAGTAATAACTTTATTGAATAAACATCAATAATAACTTTATTGAAAATAGAATATGTTTTTGTTTACAAACTATGAGTTTTA
>NW_019268869.1:2578-10927 GCF_002738365.1 Cucurbita moschata
TCTCTTTTTGTTTAATTCGTAATTAAAATAAAAATGTGGTTAAATATATCGTATATATTTAATGCGTATTCCCTAATTTGAATTCGAACACTTCGAACTCACTCGTCACATTGTTATATGGATTAGTCTGATTTGAGCTAGCAGGGGGACCTAATGGACCTATAGATCATAGGCTCCAACGATCCGAGATTAACCAGGTAAACTCATTAACCTTGTTAACCAACATTCGTTAACTACTAGGACACTCCACTATAGCCTAGTAGTTACACTCCCCTCACTATAGATATATCTCTATTCATTTGATATAACCATGATTAGTAAGTCGATCCTTCACAGGTTGTTTGTAACTAGAGATGGGTCAATTTACCGTTTTACCCCTGAAGTTACTTCTTGTTCCTTATGTCCCACTGATCCTCTGATGAACAATTGGTTTGTGGTCCAACTAGGACATTGAATGAAAAAATAAGTATCAATAATAAACGACATTATAAAGTGAGAGTGATTTTCTTCATGGTCTGAACTTATGCAATACTTATTGCATAGGACGGCCCAACTCACATGTCCCACATGTACAATTTAGTGATCACATTGTTTATATCATATATAAAAGTGGGCCGCATCAATAGTGTCCCCAAGATAAGGTACTCAGCCTTATCCCTGTACTATAGATCATTTTGACTATATACTTGAACTTGATCCACTCTTATGTCTCTACGTATAGTTCAAGTAATCATACTATAGCCAGAGTGTTCTTAGTTTATTTGGTTTAGATTAATGATTGTAAAATTTACTTTATTCGATAACAATCTTTACTTAATAAACATCAATAATAATTTTATTGAAAATAGAATATGTTTTTGTTTACAAACTATGAGTTTTATGACATAAAACCCAACATTTCTAATGTTCTTTCTCATCGTTTTCTTCTTGTAACTCTTTGTTGGACTCTATGCTTCTCTTTCATGAAGTCTCGTGGCTTGTAGATGCCTAAANACTAAGGTATTCCAACCAATTATTTAAAATGTTCTGAGCCCACCACTAGTAGCTGTTGTCTGCTTTGGCTCTTTACGTATAGCCGTCAGCATCATGGTTTTAAAACGCATCACTATGGAGAGGTTTTTTAGTGTCCTCGCTGGCAGTCTACTAGAGAGAGGTTTCCACACCCTTATAAGAAATGTTTCATCTTCTCTCCAACCGATTTAGAATCTCACAATCCACCCCCCTTGGGGCCCAGCGTCTTCACTGGCACACCACCTGGTGACTAGCTCTGATACCATATCTCAAGNTATTCAAGTGTATAAAGCTTACCTCTCGTGTATGTGGGATCATCGGTGGTATTTTTGTGTCATGAACCAAGCGTTTCAACGTCGAGTTTGGTCATTGTAGGTGTGAGTTCTAGGTTATGGAGTGATAACATAAGGAATCAATACAAGGGGAATAAGATTCAGATTACCTTGTTGATCGAATATCTCAAGGCAAGAAAAACGCTTGATTGAGATTCGAATCACTCCACAAGCAAGATTGATCATGTCTAGCTTGAATGATTCTTGNTCCCAGCGTCCTTGATGGCAGTCTACTAAGAGAGGTTTCCACACGCTTATATGAAACGTTTCAACTTCTCTCCAACCGATTTGGAATCTCACAATCCACCCCTTTGGGGACCCAACGTCTTCGCTGGCACACCGCCTGTGACTAGCTCTAATACCATATTTCAAACCCACCATTAGCAAATATTGTCCACTTTGACGCATTACGTATCACCATCAGCCTCACGGTATTAAAATGCGTTTACTAGGAAGATTTTTCCACACCCTTAAAAGAAATGCTTCCTCACCCTCTCCAACCGCTAGCATATATCTTCCTTTTTGGCCTGTTTTGGATCGTCGTCAGCCTCACACTTTTAAAACACGTCTATTAGTGAGAGGTTTCTACACTCTTACAAGGAATGATTCATTCCCCTCTCCAACCAATGTGGGATTTATTAATAAGTTGTCAGGATGGCCAAGTGGTCTAAGGTGCCAAACTCAAGTTTTGGTCCTCGTGAGAGGGCGTGGGTTCAAATCCTGCTTTTGATAAATAGATTGGCTATTATAATTGTGTTGTGTCGAACTAATGGATCTTTGTCTCTTTCTCATCGTTTTCCTCCTTTAACTCTTTGTTGGACTCACTGTTTCTTTCTTGCATTTTCTTACGACTGTGTGTGTAGTGTGATCCTAACAAGGTGAAATTCACCACCATCAAGATGGAAAGGATCCGAGGTCTTCACGAACCAACCACTGTTTGGGGTAAAACATAATACCTTGACCACAAAGCAGTGGAAGCATAAGGCATCTTCTTTTTCTTGTTCTTTGGGTTCATAAACATAATACCTTGACCACAAAGCAGTGGAAGCATAAGACATCTTCTTTTTCTTATTCTTTGGGTTCATCTAGATCGAGTGTGTAAGTTCGTTCCTATGCGATTCTAACAATTGGTAAGGAAAAATTCGGGACCACAAAGCAGTGGAAGCACAAGGCATCTTCTTTTTCTTGTTCTTTGGGTTCATCTAGATCGAGTGTGTAAGTTCGTTCCTATGCGATTCTAACAATTGGTAAGGCAAAATTCGGGACCACAAAGCAGTGGAAGCACAAGGCATCTTCTTTTTCTTGTTCTTTGGGTTCATCTAGATCGAGTGTGTAAGTTCGTTTCTATGCGATTCTAACAATTGGTAAGGCAAAATTCGATCTGTGAAGATGGAAAGTTCAAAGAAGATTGGAATTGAGAAGTTCGATGACAAGATTTCAGTTTATGGAAGATGGAGATTGAAGCAGGCTATCCAGGAATGTGGTGTTCAACATCTTATAACATGATTCAAGGGTTATTATTCAATAGAATATGTAAGACAATAATATTATCAAGACACTCATAAAGAACAAATGATCACCAACGCTAGAAGGAGGGTTTAAACCTCCGACCTTGTGGTTAACAGCCACACGCTCTAACCAACTGAGCTATTCCAGCTAATAATTTAAAATTCTTCGAGTTCAGCACTAGTAGATGTTGTTTGCTTTGGCACGTTACGTATCGTCGTCAGCTTCACGGTTCTAAAACGCATCTACTATGGAGAGGTTTTCCAGCGTCCTTGTTGGCAGTCTACTAGGGAGAGGTTTCCACACACTTGTAAGAAATGTTTCATCTTCTCTTGAACCAATCTGGAATCTTCCAATCCACCCCCCTGGGGGCCCAGCGTCTTCGCTGGCACATCGCCTGGTGACTAGCTCTGATATCATATCTCAAGCCCACCATTAGCAGATATTGTCCACTTTGGTGCATTACGTATCACCACCAGCCTCACGGTTTTAAAATGCGTCTACTAGGAAGATTTTCCCACACCCTTAAAAGAAATGCTTCCTCACCCTCTCCATACTCATTGCATAGGACGACCCAACTCACATGTCCCACATGTACAATTTAGTGATGACATTGTTTATATCATATATAAAAGTGGGCCGCATCAATAGTGTCCCCAAGATAAGGTACTCAGCCTTATCCCTGTACTATAGATCATTTTGACTATATACTTGAACTTGATCTACTCTTATGTCTCTACGAATAGTTCAAGTAATCATACTATAGCCAGAGTGGTCTTAGTTTATTTGGTTTAGATTAATGATTGTAAAATTTACTTTATTCGATAACAATCTTTACTTAATAAACATCAATAATAATTTTATTGAAAATAGAATATGTTTTTGTTAACAAACTATGAGTTTTATGACATAAAACCAAACATTTCTATTGTTCTTTCTCATCGTTTTCCTCCTATAACTCTTTATTGGACTCTCTGCTTCTCTTTCACGAAGTCTCGTGGCTTGTAGATGCCTAAAACGACACATCTATGAGCTTCTTAAAACCTAAAAATTGAATCTGGATTCTGACGACACACGACATTATTCAAGCGTATAAAGCTTACCTCTCGTGTATGTGGGATCATCCACACACTCTAACCAACTGAGCTATTCCAGCCAATTATTTAAAGTATTCTGAGCCCACCACTAGTAGATGTTGTCTGCTTTGGCTCCTTACGTATAGCCGTCAGCCTCATGGTTTTAAAACGCATCACTATGGAAAGGTTTTCCAGCGTCCTCGCTGGCAGTCTACTAGGGAGACGTTTCCACACCCTTATAAGAAATGTTTCATCTTCTCTCTAATCAATTTGGAGTCTCACAATCCACCACCTTGGGGCCAAGAGTCTTCACTAGCACACCGCCTGGTGACTAGCTCTGATACCATATCTCAAGCCCACCGTTAGCAGATATTGTCCACTTTTGTGCATTACATATCACCACCAGCCTCACGGTTTTAAAATGCGTCTACTAAGAAGATTTTTTCACACCCTTAAAAGAAATGCTTCCTCACCCTCTCCAATCGCTAGTAGATATATTCCATTTTGGCCTGTTATGGATTGCCGTCAGCCTCACAGTCCTAAAACGCGTCTATTAGTGAGAGGTTTTCACACCATTATAACGAATGGTTCATTCCCCTCGTCAACCAATGTGGGACTTATTAAAAAGTAGTCAGGATGGCCGAGTGGTCTAAGGCCTGACTAGACTCAAGTTCTAGTCCTCATGAGAGGGCGTAGGTTCAAATCCCACTTCTGACACAATTCAAATTATAGGGTGAAGAAAAAAAGCTAAACTATGATCATCATTATAGCATACATCGTCATCATCAACACATCATAATTATTGTAAAACATGCATCAAACATCATCATACATCATATTAATAAAGCATAAAGAACACGTGCCTAGTTGCACTTGAAGTTGCTCCAAACGTGCAAACAACCTTTGAATCAATGAGATGCTCTTATGAACATAAGGTGGCGTGTGCGACACCTCGAAGTTGCTCCAAACGTGCAAACAACCCATAAGGTGGCGTGTGCGACATATGTGTTACAAAAAGATGCAGAAGTGTGGTGGTCGGATAATAAACACAGCATCAACCCGGGCGGTAAAGGGAAGCCTTTCTGAAATATTATTATCCAAAGAAACCCGTATTAACCCGGGCGGAGGAATTACAACGTGGGGAAGATGATGGAAGTCTTCCATTGGTATGAGGCCTTTTGGGGAAGCCCAAAGCAATGGACATGGGTTTATAAGTGAGGAATACTAACTCCATACGAGCCTTTTGGGGAAGCAAATCAGCAAATCAATGGACAATATCATACCATTGTGGATAGTCGTGTTCATCTAACAAACCCCACCATATCAGTTCAATCAAAAACAAAAAATAAATAGAAAAAAATGTCTCTGGTAAAAAGTAAAAAAGGGGGATATAGGAGAGATTTTGGTCTAATAATATTAGGGTAAGATTTTCTTTTTTATTTTACTAGTAATAATTAGTTACCATAGTAAAATTCTATCTCAGATTTCCTCTTTTTTATTTTACTAGTAATAATTAGTTACCATAGTAAAATTCTATCTCAGATTTCCTTTTTTGTTTATAGTTATGGTTATAAGAAATCAATTTAGAATCAGATACCATATTCACAATATCATACCATTATGGAGAGTCGTGTTCGTCTAACAAACCCCACCTATCATATCAATCCAAAAATAAATAGAAAAAAATGTCAGATGTGGTAAAAAGTAAATGGTGTTTCAAAGGATATGATGGGGACATAGGAGAGATTTTGGTCTGTTATTAGGGTAAAATTCTATCTCAAATTTCCTTTTTTGTTTATAGTTATGGCTATAAGAAATCAGTTTAGAATCAATAAAATTTTAGTAGGCAATGAGATAGTAGACAAACAATCAATTAAAATTGGCCAACAATATTTGTTTACGGAATGAAAATAAATATAAAATTAGAGAATTAGAGGAATATCTCAATTATAGAATTGAAAATGTTTACAAAACTGAAAATCATTTACCAAAGGAAAATAATTACAAAGAGGGAGAAGGGAAGATTTGTTTAACAGAATTTAAAAATAAAACAGTAAATATCAGAGGGCATGAAACTCGTTAAATTTTGTCTAACAGTTTTTAACCCTGTAAATTAGAGAAATAATTTTACAGAGTTCAAACTTGAAACTGATGTCATGAGCTCACATAGGTTGACTTGGATTTCAAAGGACGGAATCGAACTTTCATTAAGGATATATACGTGACAACGACTTAAGCTAACCAGGTAAATGGCTCACCCGTCGTAGGTTACGCGTTATTTGCTATATGTTGGCACGTGCCCATGGATTTGCACGTGTCATTAAATTGTATGCTAGTTTAATGTGCTTAAGTATGAAATCATGTGAACGTGAATGTATGCTATGTATGCTGCTTAGTTTGATGTGATATGTTATGCATGTGATGATATGTGGTCCTTGAATGATTATGGCATGTTTGTATGGAATATGTGAATGTGAACAGCATGAATTGTATGACATAAAACACGGTAAACTGTCTGGAATCATAACCCTGATAGAAATGTGTATGAAATGTGAATTGAAAATGAGAATGACATGAAGCATGGAACGTGACAGGGGAGTTATGGTTATTAAAGATAAATGTAGAAATAGGGGTACCTCATGCATTATGTGTGTTCATGCATCTGGGGGGATACCGCCATCCCATCACGAGGGTACGGACGCGTACATCCAATGGCAGGACAACGATCGTTATGCATTGCATAGCGCTACCGTGACGGTTCTAGTTTTAACGGGTCCCGGCATAAGGGGCTCCTAGAGTATGCCCACCAGATAAGGACAATGGCCCAGCGGTGTGCGAACTAGCTGGTGAGCCCATACTCGCACGTATGGGCTGTGTGTAGAGTATATGGTACACGTCCACGATTACCCGTTAGGATTGCACCGTAGGGACAACGAAACGAATTGAAACGATAGGTCCCACCATTTCATTGCATGTGATTGTCGCATAACCCCCGATAGGGGGAAGCCTCGTGCTACTTTACTTTTGCAGATAAGGGCAAGACACCCATGTGACAACGACGGCGACATCGAACACCTCGGATCGTGGCACATGCACAGGGTAGTTGTTTGTTTTTCTATTTCGTAGTCTAGGCTGAATTCGGTCTACATCATTAGTATAGGTTAGTATAGGTTGAAATATAATTGCATAATAAACCATAGAGTAGAATAAAACATTCATTTTGGTTTCGTTACTTTTCCTTTATTTCAATAATGTTCTTCTCTTTTTTTTTTTTTCCTTGTAATCATTTTCTCTTTCACGAGGTAACAAAAGGAAAGAGTAAGTCGCATTTATGAATAGGGCCCGTTTATTGTATATTCCGCATTTCAAGGTATAGTAACGACCTCATATTAAATAGGTAAAATATTAGGGTCGAGGCGCGAGTCAAGTGCGATTGCTGGATCGCGCCGTGGGTGTTGGGCTGCTGTAGGTGGGTCTTAGGTAATTGGGCTTCGCCATGGACTATCAGGTTTCGGGCTGCAGGCGTTGCGGGTTGGATAGGCAGATGTGGGATCACAGGTGCTGGGCTGCCAAGCTAGGCTGGAGACGTTGGGTTGGGTTGACTATTATAATTGGGTCTTGAGCTTGTGTTGGGCCGAATCAATGGATTGGCAGTGGGTTGTGGGTTTGATTTNTACATCATTAGTATAGGTTAGTATAGGTTGAAATATAATTGCATAATAAACCATAGAGTAGAATAAAACATTCATTTTGGTTTCGTTACTTTTCCTTTATTTCAATAATGTTCTTCTCTTTTTTTTTTCCTTGTAATCATTTTCTCTTTCACGAGGTAACAAAAGGAAAGAGTAAGTCGCATTTATGAATAGGGCCCGTTTATTGTATATTCCGCATTTCAAGGTATAGTAACGACCTCATATTAAATAGGTAAAATATTAGGGTCGTTACGTAAATTGGGTCGAGGCGCGAGTCAAGTGCGATTGCTGGATCGCGGCGTGGGTGTTGGGCTGCTGTAGGTGGGTCTTAGGTAATTGGGCTTCGCCATGGACTATCAGGTTTCGGGCTGCAGGCGTTGCGGGTTGGATAGGCAGATGTGGGATCGCAGGTGCTGGGCTGCCAAGCTAGGCTGGAGACGTTGGGTTGGGTTGGCTATTATAATTGGGTCTTGAGCTTGTGTTGGGCCGAATCAATGGATTGGCAGTGGGTTGTGGGTTTGATTTTGACCTAGATCCAGATTTGTATCTGGATTCGATGGATTCGTCTTCTTTGCCCGACTTAGCGCGATTTTCTGTTTTTCATCTCTCTCCTCTTTGTAGCTATTTCTTACGTTCTTTCTCATCGTTTTCCTCCTCTAACTCTTTGTTGGACTCTCTGCTTCTCTTCCACGAAGTCTCGTGGCTTGTAGATGCCTAAAACGACACATCTAT
>NW_019268869.1:11097-11395 GCF_002738365.1 Cucurbita moschata
CCTAGTAGTTGCACTCCCCTCACTATAGATATATTTCTGTCCATTTGATATAACCATGATTAGTAAGTCGATCCTTCACAGGCTGTTCGTAACTAGAGCTTGGTCAATTTACCGTTTTACCCCTGAAGTTACTTCTTGTTTCTTATGTCTCACTGGTCCTCTAATGAACACTTGGTTTGTGGTCCAACCAGTAAACCGAATCCCTCTCAGGCCAATGAGAGGGTGGGGCCCCTTGTTCAAGACCTGGAGTCAGTGCTTAAGGGAACTACCTCTCTTCTATCCCTAAAAGTGGGTAGGA
>NW_019268870.1:0-11348 GCF_002738365.1 Cucurbita moschata
GTGAAAAACCCTTGTTTCTTTCGATGTTTTTCGACGAATCTGTAAGGAAACGCTCAAGTTTAAGAGTCTTACACATATAAATGGTGAAAATACGACTTTTTTTCACTTTCGCTTCCGGGCCATTTTAAACTCAAAATCCATAGGTGTTAACATAGGAACTTTTTTTGCCCATTGAGACAGGGTCGTTAACTCGATCTGAAAAGTTGTTTTCTCGTTGTAGTATCATACCATATCCACTAAAGATTGTCCTAAGCTTAAAATATGGAAGAAAAAAAACATTTACTCTTGTCGAAAAGACTTCACAACCTCAACCCTTACGAAAAGACCCTCGTGGAGGCACCCGAATGACTATGTGAAAAGCCTTTGTTTCTTTCGATGTTTTTCGACGAATCTGTAAGGAAACGCTCAAGTTTAAGTGTCTTACACATATAAATTGTGAAAATGTGACTTTTTTTCACTTTCGCTTCCGGGCCATTTTGCACTCAAAATCCATAGGTGTTAACATAGGAACTTTTTTTGCCCATTGAGACAGGGTCGTTAACTCGATCTGAAAAGTTGTTTTCTCGTTTTAGTATCATACCATATCCACTAAAGATTATACTAGGCTTAAAATGTGGAAGAAAAAAAACATTTACTCGTGTCGAAAAGACTTCACAACCGCAACCCTTACGAAAAGACCCTCGTGGAGGCACCCGAATGACTATGTGAAAACCCTTTGTTTCTTTCGATGTTTTTCGACGAATCTGTAAGGAAACGCTCAAGTTTAAGTGTCTTACACATATAAATGGTGAAAATACGACTTTTTTTCACTTTCGCTTCCGGGCCATTTTGCACTCAAAATCCATAGGTGTTAACATAGGAACTTTTTTCGCCCATTGAGACAGGGTCGTTAACTCGATCTGAAAAGTTGTTTTCTCGTTTCAGTATCATACCATATCCACTAAAGATTATACTAGGCTTAAAATGTGGAAGAAAAAAAACATTTACTCGTGTCGAAAAGACTTCACAACCGCAACCCTTACGAAAAGACCCTCGTGGAGGCACCCGAATGACTATGTGAAAACCCTTTGTTTCTTTCGATGTTTTTCGACGAATCTGTAAGGAAACGCTCAAGTTTAAGAGTCTTACACATATAAATGGTGAAAATACGACTTTTTTTCACTTTCGCTTCCGGGCCGTTTTGCACTCAAAATCCATAGGTGTTAATATAGGAACTTTTTTTGCCCATTGAGACAGGGTCGTTAACTCGATCTGAAAAGTTGTTTTCTCGTTTTAGTATCATACCATATCCACTAAAGATTATACTAGGCTTAAAATGTGGAAGAAAAAAAACATTTACTCGTGTCGAAAAGACTTCACAACCGCAACCCTTACGAAAAGCCACTCGTGGAGGCACCCGAATGACTATGTGAAAAACCTTTGTTTCTTTCGATGTTTTTCGACGAATCTGTAAGGAAACGCTCAAGTTTAAGATTCTTACACATATAAATGATTAAAATGCGAATTTTTTTCACTTTCGCTTCCGGGCCCTTTTAAACTCAAAATCCATAGGTGTTAACATAGGAACTTTTTTTGCCCATTGAGACAGGGTCGTTAACTCGATCTGAAAAGTTGTTTTCTCGTTTTAGTATCATACCATATCCACTAAAGATTGTCCTAAGCTTAAAATATGGAAGAAAAAAAACATTTACTCGTGTCGAAAAGACTTCACAACCTCAACCCTTACGAAAAGACCCTCGTGGAGGCACCCGAATGACTATGTGAAAAACCTTTGTTTCTTTCGATGTTTTTCGACGAATCTGTAAGGAAACGCTCAAGTTTAAGAGTCTTACACATATAAATGGTGAAAATACGACTTTTTTTCACTTTCGCTTCCGGGCCATTTTGCACTCAAAATCCATAGGTGTTAACATAGGAACTTTTTTTGCCCATTGAGACAGGGTCGTTAACTCGATCTGAAATGTTGTTTTCTCGTTTTATTATCATACCATATCCACTAAAGATTGTACTAAGCTTAAAATATGGAAGAAAAAAAACATTTACTCGTGTCGAAAAAACTTCACAACCGCAACCCTTACGAAAAGACCCTCGTGGAGGCACCCGAATGACTATGTGAAAAGCCTTTGTTTCTTTCGATGTTTTTCGACGAATCTGGAAGGAAACGCTCAAGTTTAAGAGTCTTACACATATAAATGGTGAAAATACGACTGTTTTTCACTTTTGCTTCCCGGCCATTTTGCACTCAAAATCCATAGGTGTTAACATAGGAACTTTTTTTGCCCATTGAGACAGGGTCGTTAACTCGATCTGAAAAGTTGTTTTCTCGTTTTAGTATCATACCATATCAACTAAAGATCGTCCTAAGCTTAAAATATGGAAGAAAAAAAACATTTACTCGTGTCGAAAAGACTTCACAACCTCAACCCTTACGAAAAGACCCTCGTGGAGGCACCCGAATGACTATGTGAAAAGCCTTTGTTTCTTTCGATGTTTTTCGACGAATCTGTAAGGAAACCCTCAAGTTTAAGAGTCTTACACATATAAATGGTGAAAATACGACTTTTTTTCACTTTCGCTTCCGGGCCGTTTTGCACTCAAAATCCATAGGTGTTAACATAGGAACTTTTTTTGCCCATTGAGACAAGGTCGTTAACTCGATCTGAAATGTTGTTTTCTCGTTTTAGTATCATACCATATCCACTAAAGATTGTCCTAAGCTTAAAATATGGAAGAAAAAAAACATTTACTCGTGTCGAAAAGACTTCACAACCGCAACCCATACGAAAAGACCCTCGTGGAGGCAACCGAATGACTATGTGAAAAGCCTTTGTTTCTTTCGATGTTTTTCAACGAATCTATAAGGAGACGCTCAAGTTTAAGAGTCTTACACATATAAATGGTGAAAATGCGAATTTTTTTCACCTTTCGCTTCCGGGCCGTTTTAAACTCAAAATCAATAGGTGTTAACATAGGAACTTTTTTTGCCCACTGAGACAGGGTCGTTAACTCGATCTGAAAAGTTGTTTTCTCGTTTTAGTATCATACCATATCAACTAAAGATCGTCCTAAGCTTAAAATATGGAAGAAAAAAAACATTTACTCGTGTCGAAAATACTTCAACTAAAGATCGTCCTAAGCTTAAAATATGGAAGAAAAAAAACATTTACTCGTGTCGAAAATACTTCACAAACTCAACCCTTACGAAAAGACCCTCGTGGAGGCACCCGAATGACTATGTGAAAAGCCTTTGTTTCTTTCGATGTTTTTCGACGAATCTGTAAGGAAACGCTCAAGTTTAAGAGTCTTACACATATAAATGGTGAAAATACGACTGTTTTTCACTTTTGCTTCCCGGCCATTTTGCACTCAAAATCAATAGGTGTTAACATAGGAACTTTTTTTGCCCATTGAGACAGGGTCGTTAACTCGATCTGAAATGTTGTTTTCTCATTTTAGTATCATACCATATCCACTAAAGATTGTCCTAAGCTTAAAATATGGAAGAAAAAAAACATTTACTCGTGTCGAAAAAACTTCACAACCGCAACCCTTACGAAAAGACCCTCGTGGAGGCACCCGAATGACTATGTGAAAAGCCTTTGTTTCTTTCGATGTTTTTCGACGAATCTGTAAGGAAACGCTCAAGTTTAAGAGTCTTACACATATAAATGGTGAAAATACGACTTTTTTTTCACTTCCGCTTCCGGGCCATTTTGCACTCAAAATCCATAGGTGTTAACATAGGAACTTTTTTCGCCCATTGAGACAGGGTCGTTAACTCGATCTGAAAAGTTGTTTTCTTGTTTTAGTATCATACCATATCCACTAAAGATTGTCCTAAGCATAAAATATGGAAGAAAAAAAACATTTACTCGTGTCGAAAAAACTTCACAACCGTAACCCTTACGAAAATACCCTCGTGGAGGCACCCGAATGACTATGTGAAAAGCCTTTGTTTCTTTCGATGTTTTTCGACGAATCTATAACGAAACGATCAAGTTTAACAGTCTTACACATATAAATGGTAAAAATACGACTTTTTTTCACATTCGCTTCCGGGCCATTTTGCACTCAAAATCCATAGGTGTTAACATAGGAACTTTTTTTGCCCACTGAGACAGGGTCGTTAACTCGATCTGAAAAGTTGTTTTCTCGTTTTAGTATCATACCATATCCACTAAAGATTGTCCTAAGCTTAAAATATGGAAGAAAAAAAACATTTACTCGTGTCGAAAAGACTTCACAACCTCAACCCTTACGAAAAGACCCTCGTGGAGGCACCCGAATGACTATGTGAAAAGCCTTTGTTTCTTTCGATGTTTTTCGACGAATCTGTAAGGAAACGCTCAAGTTTAAGAGTCTTACACATATAAATGGTGAAAATACGACTTTTTTTCACTTTCGCTTCCGGGCCATTTTGCACTCAAAATCCATAGGTGTTAACATAGGAACTTTTTTTGCCCATTGAGACAGGGTCGTTAACTCGATCTGAAAAGTTGTTTTCTCGTTTTAGTATCATACCATATCCACTAAAGATTGTCCTAAGCTTAAAATATGGAAGAAAAAAAACATTTACTCGTGTCGAAAAGACTTCACAACCTCAACCCTTACGAAAAGACCCTCGTGGAGGCACCCGAATGACTATGTGAAAAACCTTTGTTTCTTTCGATGTTTTTCGACGAATCTGTAAGGAAACGCTCAAGTTTAAGAGTCTTACACATATAAATGGTGAAAATACGACTTTTTTTCACTTTCGCTTCCGGGCCATTTTGCACTCAAAATCCATAGGTGTTAACATAGGAACTTTTTTTGCCCATTGAGACAGGGTCGTTAACTCGATCTGAAAAGTTGTTTTCTCGTTTTAGTATCATACCATATCCACTAAAGATTGTCCTAAGCTTAAAATATGGAAGAAAAAAAACATTTACTCGTGTCGAAAAGACTTCACAACCTCAACCCTTACGAAAAGACCCTCGTGGAGGCACCCGAATGACTATGTGAAAAACCTTTGTTTCTTTCGATGTTTTTCGACGAATCTGTAAGGAAACGCTCAAGTTTAAGAGTCTTACACATATAAATGGTGAAAATACGACTTTTTTTCACTTTCGCTTCCGGGCCATTTTGCACTCAAAATCCATAGGTGTTAACATAGGAACTTTTTTTGCCCATTGAGACAGGGTCGTTAACTCGATCTGAAAAGTTGTTTTCTCGTTTTAGTATCATACCATATCCACTAAAGATTGTCCTAAGCTTAAAATATGGAAGAAAAAAAACATTTACTCGTGTCGAAAAGACTTCACAACCTCAACCCTTACGAAAAGACCCTCGTGGAGGCACCCGAATGACTATGTGAAAAACCTTTGTTTCTTTCGATGTTTTTCGACGAATCTGTAAGGAAACCCACAAGTTTAAGAGTCTTACACATATAAATGGTGAAAATACGACTTTTTTTCACTTTCGCTTCCGGGCCGTTTTGCACTCAAAATCCATAGGTGTTAACATAGGAACTTTTTTTGCCCATTGAGACAAGGTCGTTAACTCGATCTGAAATGTTGTTTTCTCGTTTTAGTATCATACCATATCCACTAAAGATTGTCCTAAGCTTAAAATATGGAAGAAAAAAAACATTTACTCGTGTCGAAAAGACTTCACAACCTCAACCCTTACGAAAAGACCCTCGTGGAGGCACCCGAATGACTATGTGAAAAGCCTTTGTTTCTTTCGATGTTTTTCGACGAATCTGTAAGGAAACGCTCAAGTTTAAGAGTCTTACACATATAAATGGTGAAAATACGACTGTTTTTCACTTTTGCTTCCCGGCCATTTTGCACTCAAAATCCATAGGTGTTAACATAGGAACTTTTTTTGCCCATTGCGACAAGGTCGTTAACTCGATCTGAAATGTTGTTTTCTCGTTTTAGAATCATACCATATCCACTAAAGATTGTACTAAGCTTAAATTATGGAAGAAAAAAAACATTTACTCGTGTCGAAAAAACTTCACAACCGCAACCCTTACGAAAAGACCCTCGTGGAGGCACCCGAATGACTATGTGAAAAGCCTTTGTTTCTTTCGATGTTTTTCGACGAATCTGTAAGGAAACGCTCAAGTTTAAGAGTCTTACACATATAAATGGTGAAAATACGATTTTTTTTCACTTTCGCTTCCGGGCCATTTTGCACTCAAAATCCATAGGTGCTAACATAGGAACTTTTTTTGCCCACTGAGACAGGGTCGTTAACTCGATCTGAAAAGTTGTTTTCTCGTTTTAGTATCATACCATATCCACTAAAGATTGTCCTAAGCTTAAAATATGGAAGAAAAAAAACATTTACTCGTGTCGAAAAGACTTCACAACCTCAACCCTTACGAAAAGACCCTCGTGGAGGCACCCGAATGACTATGTGAAAAGCCTTTGTTTCTTTTGATGTTTTTCGACGAATCTGTAAGGAAACCCTCAAGTTTAAGAGTCTTACACATATAAATGGTGAAAATACGACTTTTTTTCACTTTCGCTTCCGGGCCGTTTTGCACTCAAAATCCATAGGTGTTAACATAGGAACTTTTTTTGCCCATTGAGACACGGTCGTTAACTCGATCTGAAATGTTGTTTTCTCGTTTTAGTATCATACCATATCCACTAAAGATTGTACTAAGCTTAAAATATGGAAGAAAAAAAACATTTACTCGTGTCGAAAAAACTTCACAACCGCGACCCTTACGAAAAGACCCTCGTGGAGGCACCCGAATGACTATGTGAAAAGCCTTTGTTTCTTTCGATGTTTTTCAACGAATCTGTAAGGAAACGCTCAAGTTTAAGAGTCTTACACATATAAATGGTGAAAATACGACTTTTTTTTCACTTTCGCTTCCGGGCCGTTTTGCACTCAAAATCAATAGGTGTTAACATAGGAACGACTTTTTTTTCACTTTCGCTTCCGGGCCGTTTTGCACTCAAAATCAATAGGTGTTAACATAGGAACTTTTTTTGCCCATTGAGACATTCCGGGCCGTTTTGCACTCAAAATCAATAGGTGTTAACATAGGAACTTTTTTTGCCCATTGAGACAAGGTCGTTAACTCGATCTGAAATGTTGTTTTCTCATTTTAGTATCATACCATATACACTAAAGATTGTACTAAGCTTAAAATATGGAAGAAAAAAAACATTTACTCGTGTCGAAAAAACTTCACAACCGCAACCCTTACGAAAAGACCCTCGTGGAGGCACCCGAATGACTATGTGAAAAGCCTTTGTTTCTTTCGATGTTTTTCGACGAATCTGTAAGGAAACGCTCAAGTTTAAGAGTCTTACACATATAAATGGTGAAAATACGACTTTTTTTCACTTTCGATTCCGGGCCATTTTGCACTCAAAATCCATAGGTGTTAACATAGGAACTTTTTTTGCCCACTGAGACAGGGTCGTTAACTCGATCTGAAAAGTTGTTTTCTCGTTTCAGTATCATACCATATCCACTAAAGATTGTCCTAAGCTTAAAATATGGAAGAAAAAAAACATTTACTCGTGTCGAAAAGACTTCACAACCTCAACCCTTACGAAAAGACCCTCGTGGAGGCACCCGAATGACTATGTGAAAAACCTTTGTTTCTTTCGATGTTTTTCGACGAATCTGTAAGGAAACGCTCAAGTTTAAGAGTCTTACACATATAAATGGTGAAAATACGACTTTTTTTCACTTTCGATTCCGGGCCATTTTGCACTCAAAATCCATAGGTGTTAACATAGGAACTTTTTTTGCCCACTGAGACAGGGTCGTTAACTCGATCTGAAAAGTTGTTTTCTCGTTTCAGTATCATACCATATCCACTAAAGATTGTCCTAAGCTTAAAATATGGAAGAAAAAAAACATTTACTCGTGTCGAAAAGACTTCACAACCTCAACCCTTACGAAAAGACCCTCGTGGAGGCACCCGAATGACTATGTGAAAAACCTTTGTTTCTTTCGATGTTTTTCGACGAATCTGTAAGGAAACGCTCAAGTTTAAGAGTCTTACACATATAAATGGTGAAAATACGACTTTTTTTCACTTTCGATTCCGGGCCATTTTGCACTCAAAATCCATAGGTGTTAACATAGGAACTTTTTTTGCCCACTGAGACAGGGTCGTTAACTCGATCTGAAAAGTTGTTTTCTCGTTTCAGTATCATACCATATCCACTAAAGATTGTCCTAAGCTTAAAATATGGAAGAAAAAAAACATTTACTCGTGTCGAAAAGACTTCACAACCTCAACCCTTACGAAAAGACCCTCGTGGAGGCACCCGAATGACTATGTGAAAAACCTTTGTTTCTTTCGATGTTTTTCGACGAATCTGTAAGGAAACGCTCAAGTTTAAGAGTCTTACACATATAAATGGTGAAAATACGACTTTTTTTCACTTTCGATTCCGGGCCATTTTGCACTCAAAATCCATAGGTGTTAACATAGGAACTTTTTTTGCCCACTGAGACAGGGTCGTTAACTCGATCTGAAAAGTTGTTTTCTCGTTTCAGTATCATACCATATCCACTAAAGATTGTCCTAAGCTTAAAATATGGAAGAAAAAAAACATTTACTCGTGTCGAAAAGACTTCACAACCTCAACCCTTACGAAAAGACCCTCGTGGAGGCACCCGAATGACTATGTGAAAAACCTTTGTTTCTTTCGATGTTTTTCGACGAATCTGTAAGGAAACGCTCAAGTTTAAGAGTCTTACACATATAAATGGTGAAAATACGACTTTTTTTCACTTTCGATTCCGGGCCATTTTGCACTCAAAATCCATAGGTGTTAACATAGGAACTTTTTTTGCCCACTGAGACAGGGTCGTTAACTCGATCTGAAAAGTTGTTTTCTCGTTTCAGTATCATACCATATCCACTAAAGATTGTCCTAAGCTTAAAATATGGAAGAAAAAAAACATTTACTCGTGTCGAAAAGACTTCACAACCTCAACCCTTACGAAAAGACCCTCGTGGAGGCACCCGAATGACTATGTGAAAAACCTTTGTTTCTTTCGATGTTTTTCGACGAATCTGTAAGGAAACGCTCAAGTTTAAGAGTCTTACACATATAAATGGTGAAAATACGACTTTTTTTCACTTTCGATTCCGGGCCATTTTGCACTCAAAATCCATAGGTGTTAACATAGGAACTTTTTTTGCCCACTGAGACAGGGTCGTTAACTCGATCTGAAAAGTTGTTTTCTCGTTTCAGTATCATACCATATCCACTAAAGATTGTCCTAAGCTTAAAATATGGAAGAAAAAAAACATTTACTCGTGTCGAAAAGACTTCACAACCTCAACCCTTACGAAAAGACCCTCGTGGAGGCACCCGAATGACTATGTGAAAAACCTTTGTTTCTTTCGATGTTTTTCGACGAATCTGTAAGGAAACGCTCAAGTTTAAGAGTCTTACACATATAAATGGTGAAAATACGACTTTTTTTCACTTTCGATTCCGGGCCATTTTGCACTCAAAATCCATAGGTGTTAACATAGGAACTTTTTTTGCCCACTGAGACAGGGTCGTTAACTCGATCTGAAAAGTTGTTTTCTCGTTTCAGTATCATACCATATCCACTAAAGATTGTCCTAAGCTTAAAATATGGAAGAAAAAAAACATTTACTCGTGTCGAAAAGACTTCACAACCTCAACCCTTACGAAAAGACCCTCGTGGAGGCACCCGAATGACTATGTGAAAAACCTTTGTTTCTTTCGATGTTTTTCGACGAATCTGTAAGGAAACGCTCAAGTTTAAGAGTCTTACACATATAAATGGTGAAAATACGACTTTTTTTCACTTTCGATTCCGGGCCATTTTGCACTCAAAATCCATAGGTGTTAACATAGGAACTTTTTTTGCCCACTGAGACAGGGTCGTTAACTCGATCTGAAAAGTTGTTTTCTCGTTTCAGTATCATACCATATCCACTAAAGATTGTCCTAAGCTTAAAATATGGAAGAAAAAAAACATTTACTCGTGTCGAAAAGACTTCACAACCTCAACCCTTACGAAAAGACCCTCGTGGAGGCACCCGAATGACTATGTGAAAAACCTTTGTTTCTTTCGATGTTTTTCGACGAATCTGTAAGGAAACGCTCAAGTTTAAGAGTCTTACACATATAAATGGTGAAAATACGACTTTTTTTCACTTTCGATTCCGGGCCATTTTGCACTCAAAATCCATAGGTGTTAACATAGGAACTTTTTTAGCCCATTGAGACAGGGTCCTTAACTCGATCTGAAAAGTTGTTTTCTCGTTTTAGTATCATACCATATCCACTAAAGATCGTCCTAAGCTTAAAATATGGAAGAAAAAAAACATTTACTCGTGTCGAAAAGACTTCACAACCTCAACCCTTACGAAAAGACCCTCGTGGAGGCACCCCAATGACTATGTGAAAAGCCTTTGTTTCTTTCGATGTTTTTCGACGAATCTGTAAGGAAACGCTCAAGTTTAAGAGTCTTACACATATAAATGGTGAAAATACGACTTTTTTTTCACTTCCGCTTCCGGGCCATTTTGCACTCAAAATCCATAGGTGTTAACATAGGAACTTTTTTCGCCCATTGAGACAGGGTCGTTAACTCGATCTGAAAAGTTGTTTTCTCGTTTTAGTATCATACCATATCCACTAAAGATTGTCCTAAGCTTAAAATATGGAAGAAAAAAAACATTTACTCGTGTCGAAAAGACTTCAAACCCTCAACCCTTACGAAAAGACCCTCGTGGAGGCACCCGAATGACTATGTGAAAAGCCTTTGTTTCTTTCGATGTTTTTCGACGAATCTGTAAGGAAACGCTCAAGTTTAAGTGTCTTACACATATAAATGGTGAAAATACGACTTTTTTTCACTTTCGCTTCCGGGCCATTTTGCACTCAAAATCCATAGGTGTTAACATAGGAACTTTTTTTGCCCATTGAGACAGGGTCGTTAATTCGATCTGAAAAGTTGTTTTCTCGTTTTAGTATCATACCGTATCCACTAAAGATTGTCCTAAGCTTAAAATATGGAAGAAAAAAAACATTTACTCGTGTCGAAAAGACTTCACAACCTCAACCCTTACGAAAAGACCCTCGTGGAGGCACCCGAATGGCTACGTGAAAAACCTTTGTTTCTTTCGATGTTTTTCGACGATCTGTAAGGAAACGCTCAAGTTTAAGAGTCTTACACATATAAATGGTGAAAATACGACTTTTTTTTTACTTCCGCTTCCGGGCCATTTTGCACTCAAAATCCATAGGTGTTAACATAGGAACTTTTTTTGCCCATTGAGACAGGGTCGTTAACTCGATCTGAAAAGTTGTTTTCTCGTTTTAGTATCATACCAT
>NW_019268871.1:0-11048 GCF_002738365.1 Cucurbita moschata
TTTATTATATATAGCTTCACTATATGTAACCGCCTACTATATATAATTATTTAGTATATATTTCTCTATCACATTTTTGCTATAAATCTTCAGCCTCCATATCCAACATTCTAGAGCCCAAATAGTCAGGGATTGACATCCTGCTAGAACACAAAGTCATTTACATGTCCCTAGCAAAATGTCTAGTAGTAATGGAGTCTAACCCAACGATCATTCAGACAAACATCCATCAACCAAGAGGGGTGAAAATGATGACAATAGTACAGTTGAGAAAGAATCTTAGCCATGATGAATCTACACTTGCTGCCATTGTTGTATTTGAAAAGGGGGAGCTCAAGTGTGCCAACCTCAACAAAAACTTTATTGCCACTACATGAACACCACGACCCAAAACAAGAAGGTCAGATATTGGGTTTAACCCCACCAAGAGAGATCAATCACAAGATTAGTTTTATGTCACCTACCACAAATAGATGTCATACAGCTCAGCTTGAGCTAGTTGAATTCTACAAATAGCAAAATGGTATGTTCACAGTCGGGTTTATTTGACCAGCAAAGGCTCTTGTCAGTGATCACTCAAATGCTTGGCAAAGACATCAAGCCAACACCTCTACTAAAGAAGGGAGACAAAAAAAAAACCACTAAAGCAACACATGTTCACGCAGAAATACCATCCAGATGGATGAAGAGAAGGGTCGACCACGATAATTTCAAAGCAAATAGAGAGTTATGATAAGTTAAGGTCAGATCAACTTTGAGTTCAAAGCAACAAGAACCAAAGATTGGTTCGAAAATTCTATGGACTAGTCAAAGTTGTCCACAAGATTAGGAAGACATCATATAGGATCCAATTGCTCCTATGGATATAGACTAACCCTGTTGTCCACGTCAGTAATTTGAAACGTTATTATTCCGACCAAGAAAACATCAAGTAAAAGCAGGTGGTATGACGTCATGCAAAGAAGAAATTGTTTCAAGCGAAGAAAGTAGGAAAGACACCAACAGAGAAGACTTGAAGAGTTAACAAACCGAGAAGTGATTTTCAAAAGCCTATGGATACAGACTAAACCCTATGGATACAGACTAACCCTGTTGTCCACGTCAGTAATTTGAAACGTTATTATTCCGACCAAGAAAACATCAAGTAAAAGCAGGTGGTATGATGTCATGCAAAGAAGAAATTGTTTCAAGCAAAGAAAGTAGGAAAGACACCAACAGAGAAGACTTGAAGAGTTAACAAACCGAGAAGTGATTTTCAAAAGCTCCTAGTAGGTTGGAAAAGACTTCTCAATACTGAGATCAGCTAGAAGCGCGTCGCGAGACCTAAAGTCAGCCCATCCTATAGCGTTGAGTTTATGAAGAGCCGGTTGATAGAGATATTGACAAATTACTTTTAGCTTATAACATTGCTTTATTTGAAATTATTTTTAACGTATTTCCTCGCTCACGTTTTCTAAAATATTTCTTCTAAACGTGATTCGAGCATACACTGCTATTGTTCATTCAGTCTAAATTTTGCATGGTTGACTTGTTCATTGGATTAGAACAAATGTCACATAATCATTGTCTCACTACTGCAAGAGTGCGATTGTGACACTTGAAATCCGTTCAGTTGTGGGCCGCATCTTCTGACTAGTTACGTGAGTTTGGCCTAGAGCATACGTGTAGCTTGAAAAAGAAATGGTTGGATGCGGACAGCGAATAAGGGTTGGGCCACGGAAGGTTTTTTTTTACCACATATGGACTTTGGGCTAGTGAGTCTTAAATTTGGGTTCGTTTGAAAAATTTTGGTTCGTTTTTTAGTTCAAACGAACCCAAATTAAACCTACTAGTTCCTTCTTCCTTGCACGACTTACTCTTATTCTCTATTCTACCTCTTCTTGCTCTTTGAAACTTCTTTAAAGGCTATTGTTTACCGATTATTTGGGAGCATCTTCCTTAAAAGGATTGTGACCACAGATGACCTATGTAGAAAATTTGTACCCTCTTTCCTAAAACCTTTAGCAGACAACATACCTAAAACAGGTGCGCTAACCAGACTACGCTACACCTCGTCTCACCCCCCCGGAGCATATGGATCCACCCAATCGATGAACGCTCAAACCAAACTCGCCCATCCTTTTTGGCACAGGGCGCAAGAACTAATCCGAGTAATCTACAGTGGGGAGACCCCTTAAAGCAATAAGCAAGAATGGCTAGGTTGATAGCAGGGTTAAAGAAAAGGCGAGTATGAAAAGACGTATCGCATAACTGTCCCTGTAAGCAGCTTCATTCTTTCTTGATCTATGATTCGACTTTATGAAAAAAATTAGTCTTTCGGCTGAAAGTGTGACTGTTGGGTATGGATAAGCAGGACCTCTTGGTTCTGGGATAACCGGAGATGTTGGATAAGAAAGCTAAGCAGGCAAGTACAGGACGGACAAAATGCACATACAAATTGATTGACATGATCCCTCTCCCTCTCTCTTTGGATAGTTGGCTAGTTCCGCGATAAGCAGGAAAGTATATCAGGTAGGGAAAGAAAGGCTGCTCGATCTCCTGTAAGGCCAACCCTCAACGGTGAGCTCACCAGGCAATGCTATAAAAGTCCGATAGAAGTCCAAGGTTTCGTCTACTACGGACCAGGAAGCTCTTGGAGGAGCTAACATGAAATGAAAAATACATTCGTTTACGACAACTAATAGATAGCGAACCTTTTGGTAGAAACTGAATGATCCCCTGGCTCGGGCAAGAAAAGGAAAAGGTAGTCGTACTCCTACTTTTTTCGTCGGACGATAGAAAAGTTTGAGCTAAAAGATTGAATAACACCTGGTAAGAAAGGCGGTCTTAGCAGGTTTCTCCAAATGTATAAACAAAAAGAGGAAGCAATCGGTCCTAAAGAGGATACCGATACGCATACATTCTCGCATGGAAGAACCTAGCTGAACCGGATCAAGGGTCCTAACTTAGTCCGACTGACCTTCTTTGGCTTGCCCCCGCCCTTGTAACAAGGTCAACCCGTACGTGCTCTTTCCTTTCGTTTAGCGAGATAGCTTACCAGCTCTTTCGGCTCATAGCAGCAGTATGAAAAGCGGAATCCTCATCCTGAGTCGAGTCCGCATTGCCATACGAATCGACATCGGCCAAACCAAGAGCTACTATTTTTTCTTTAATGAAAGCGGATCTAACAGTTTCGATAAAACCAACCTCTTCTAAAGAAGAAGTCGCTCTACCTTGATCACCGTGGACATATGCAGCTCCCGCTTTACCTTTGCCTACCGTGAAAGGGAAAGTTTCCTCAATAGGCTCTCCCAGCTCCCGAACGTCTTTCTATCAATCGAGAGAGGTATAGAATAGTACAACAAACCAACAAGACAAGAATGGACTCATAAGATGGGCGGTCAGGGAAACTGTTAAGGATATTTAGTAATAAATTATAGTTTACCATATATATTATATTTGATATTTTATTATAAGACAAATATCTAATATTTGCCTTATTACCATAGGTATCTTTCCATTTATTGTTATTTCCATTTATTACTATTTCCATATCCTTGTAATTTATTTGATTATAAATAAGATAAATTTCACACCATTTAGGTGTGGTGGATTCAGCAAACATTCACAGAAACGATTTCATTTGTGTTATCCGTCAAGGAAATGATCAAGGAATTCAGATCCTGAATAAAGTACTGTAGGCAAGCGAAGCTTTTGAAAATGAAAGCGTGTAGAACTCATATCCACTTTCTCTTCGATTCGTAAACTTCGGATCTGATATTCCTTTCCTCTCTGGGTGACTGAGAGACAATTTAGGCCTAGCGTGCATCCGATTCGGTCAACAATAAGGTACAAAGCGGATTGATTAAATGGGCTTGAAGTTCCATTATTGTTAGGTCGAAGATCTCTACTAGGTTTAGTGCACTTTGGTAGTTGTGAATGTTGCCGTAATCGAATGTCTTTCTCATTCAACATTCTCTCTTACCAAGCACTCATACTCGTCAGGGTTGAGGAGACAGTCCGTGAGCTAATTGGGTTTCGAGATTGCGTATACGCGAAAAGAGCTCGCTTTCGACTTTCTCCTCGGCGTTTTGTGCCCGATTCTGATTCAGGAAAGGGTCTGATCTCTTTCATTAGAGCACATTGATGCTGAAGGATTCTTCAGAACTGGCGGAGAGGCTATGATGACTTCAAGCTATTCAAATAGCATTACTGATACTACAAAGAAAGGGTATCTAAGTCAGACTAGTGGAATAGCTTTTTCATAATAATTATCTCGATATATGATACAAAAAACCTGCCTGATGACTGATAAGGTAAGGGGTTTCAAAAGACAAAAGAATTACAATTCTACGTGTGATAGGAAAGGGGACTGCCTTCCTGACCACGACTTTGCACTTATCAAGGTGACAGGATTTGAAGAGTTTCAAAAGACAAAAGAATTACAAAAACCTGCCTGATGACTGATAAGGTAAGGGGTTTCAAAAGACAAAAGAATTACAATTCTACGTGTGATAGAAAAGGAGACTGCCTTCCTGACCACGACTTTGCACTTATCAAGGTGACAGGATTTGAAGGGTTTCAAAAGACAAAAAAATTACACTTCTTCATCGGTTATGAAAAGTAAAAGACAAAAAAATTACACTTCTTCATCGGTTATGAAAAGTTCCTAGAAAGAATACAATTCGAACAATTTGTGTAATGCTCTTTTTGAAGTCGAGCTCGAGATGATCTTTATTCTTCCAAGAATATTATTGTTGGGGGCATTTTGAGAATCGAACTTGAGACCTCTCACACTCAAAATGATAATCATACCACTTTGACCAAATACCATTGTAGTCGATCTATAATTCTTAGTTGCTAGTCTATAAAAATTTATATAAGTTGAGCAATGCACACACATTTCTTTGGGTTAGGCCCATTGATAACTATTTTTTTTTTTTTTTGTTTCCTTTTGGAGGGGCATTCCGAGATTTGAACTCGAGACCTCTTGCACCCAAAGCAAAAATCATACCACTAAACCAAATGTCCTTATAATGAACCATATATTAAGTTGTTTCTGTTATGTATCATCATTATTTCATTTATTATTTTGTTAATGAAATCCATGAGCAATTATTATTATATCTTTTAGATCTAGATCGCTGTTAAATTATTTACATAGGGTTTACGATAATTACTGTAGAGAGAAGAAAAAAGAATAGAAGTAGTGTAAAAAGATAATTACTGTAGAAAGATAATTAATATAGAGAGAGAAGAAAAAAGAATAGAAGTAATGTAAAAAGAATAAAAGTTATGTTCAAAAAAATATAATTACTGTAGAGAGAAGAAAAAAAATAGAAGTAGTGTAAAAATTTGATAGTTCCATTTGAGACATATATCGTGGAGTACACAAGTATTAAAAGAGCATGTACTGTAGAAAGATAATTACTGTAGAGAGAAGAAAAAAGAATAGTAGTGTAAAAAGATAATTACTGTATAGAGAAGAAAAAAGAATAGAAGTAGTGTAAAAAGAATCAAAGTTATGTTCTAAAAAAGATAATTAGAAGTAGTGTAAAAATTTGATAGTTCCATTTGAGACATATATCGTGGAGTACACAAGTATTAAAAGAGGATTTACTGTAGAAAGATAATTACTGTAGAGAAAAGAAAAACGAATAGAAGTAGTAGAGAGAAGAAAAATTACTATAGAAAGAAGAAAAAAGAATAGTAGTGTAAAAAGATAATTACTGTAGAGAAAAGAAAAAAGAATAGAAGTAGTGTAAAAAGAATAAAAGTTATGTTCTAAAAAAGATAATTAGAAGTAGTGTAAAAATTTGATAGTTTCATTTGAGACATATATCGTGGAGTACACAAGTATTAAAAGAGCATTATCATTAAATGATGTACACACGTATTAAAAGAGCATTATCATTAAATGATAATACACTAACTTGTAGCACTTGCTGATGTACACAAGTATTAAAAGAGCAAGAAGTAGTGTAAAAATTTGATAGTTCCATTTGAGACATATACCGTGGAGTACACAAGTATTAGAAGAGCATTATCATTAAATGATGTACACAAGTATTAAAAGAGCATTATCATTAAATGATAATACACTAACTTGTAGCACTTGCTGATGTACACAAGTATTAAAAGAGCAAAAGATAATTAGAAGTAGTGTAAAAATTTGATAGTTCCATTTGAGACATATATCGTGCAGTACACAAGTATTAAAAAAGAGCATTATCATTAATTAAATGATGTACACTAACTTGTAGCACTTGCTTTCTCTGAGGCAAATTTTTGATGAATGAACATAGGGGCAGACCTCTCGCACCCTAAGCGAGAATCATACCACTAGACCAAATGCTCTTTATAAAAGAAATACAACATTTTTAACTCCAATTCAATATATTTTTTTCTCTCAAGTTTGAAATCTATTTTCTTGGGTGGTTGTTGGACTATAAAACAAAAATTTGATGGTCTAGTATTTTACTTGTAAGTAAGGCATGTAATATTGAATTGTTCTAATATGCAAGTGTTATCAAATAAACTACAACCCAACAAATGAATCAAACTAATCAATTTGGGTTGGGTTGGATTTATTTGGCTCAGTTCATCAATTTGTTTGATTTAATTCTTCTATTTTGCTTCGTATGACAAGAAAATGAAGTTATATTGAATGTACCATAGTTTGATTTATGACAAACTCATATGAAATATAATTGCATTAATAGTACTAAGAGTTGGAGTCTATAAACATTTCATGAACTCAAGTGCAACACATGCTTCATTAAAGACAGATAAACTTTAGTTAAGTAGCTGGAACTTTAAATTACTTCATGTGGCACTTCAATTACTCTATGTTAGCTACTATCTTTAGGATTTACTAATTGGACACGAGTTCTTGGATTTAGGGGATTGTTTTATGTAATTTTCAACTACAACTTATGTTTTCAAATTTTTAGGTCATAATTTAGGCAGTGGTTGTATATTATGGATGAACACTTTTGTTTCTATCCCGTTTACCACAACTACTCTATTTTTTGTTTGAGGCTATAATTGTCATCTATGTTGTATGACAATAAAATTTGTTTAGATGAAATTTTAGTTAAAGTTACATATTTTACTTCTTGCGAGTAAAAAATTTGTTTCTTAGCATAATATGAATTTAGTTGCAGAGTTATTAGGAATAAGATGGAGAAAGAAATTTTCTTTAAAATAATAAACAGACCCAAGTTTATCTTTGTTTTGTCTAATTGTGATTTTGCAAAAAGCTTAACTAATATGAAATATCAAGGTAAATCAAGAATATATCCTACACGTCATTCAAAAGGTAAATCAAGAATATATCCTACACGTCATTCAAGATGACAATAAAATGGAGTTAAATTGAACACAGTTTTAGTTTCATGTTAGTAGGTTCAAGATGAAGCATAATTGTATTAATGATATTAAAGAGAAATTCATGTTTTATTAGAAGAGACCAACTTCATTTAAGGTACTAGGAGTTTAAACTACTTCCATTGTAATTTCAATCACTCCACAATGATTACAAATTTAGGGTTGGCTACTTGAACATCAATTATCAACTTTAGGTTATAATTTAAGTAGTAGTCATTATAATATTAATGAGCATAAGAGCTACAATTCTTCCATGGACCATATGTGTTATAGTTAAATGAATATATATATATTATGTATGTCGAGGTTTGGGTAAAGCACAAAGTAGTAAGGAACACCATTGTCAACTCTAGAGCCACCCACAACTCATGATGGAGACCGATGCAAAATATTTTAACATCCTTTGGCATCAAGATACAGGAAAGATGAACGCCGTCAAATTGGAAGCTTTACCTGTCTTAAGAGTCACAATGAGAACTCTAATCAAGCTGGAGCCTTGGACTAGGCAAATTGTTTAGTGATAGTTGAAATGGATGACTTCGACGTCGTGTCAGGAATGAACGTTCTGCTGAAACACAAAGTCAGTTGTCAAGATTGGTAATGTGAGTTTGTAACCCATCCATTGAGGTTCTTGGAATGATTCCATAGCTTATCATTTCCATGTTGGGAGTTGTTGGAGCATGGGTCTTGGGCGAAGGAATCCTTTATTTATGGCCCTTGGAGTTGAAGGAAGTGTCAGAAGGCTAATTTTTTTTCAATTTTTTTTCTATTTATTGATTTTTTTTTAGTGATTTTATTTGATTTTATTTCAATTTTGTCAAACTCACTCACATGCTCATCTCAATCATTTCAGCCTTGTTGGCGTTCAATAAGAGAGACCTTGGAAATAACCTGTAACTATTTAACTGGATTATCACATTAACAATTTGAATCAAATAAAGTGAGATTAACCATTTTAATCATCTCAACCCCACTTGTTGAACTTGACCAAATGTCTATAACATAACACTAACAAAGGTACAAAGTAACACAAACAAAGGTACAAAGTAACACTAACAAAGGTACAAAGTTCATAAAAGTCTTTTTAATCTAAAATACCATTGAACTTGACCATTATAGTGCCTCTCAAACATAGGTAAAGTTTAAATTTGGGTCTCCTTGTCAAACTCACTCGGGTGCTCATCTCAACCATGATGGCGTTCAACAAGAGTGACCTCGAAAATAGCCGGATTATCGCATTAACCATTTGAATCACCTCAACCCCACTTGTTGAAATTGAAACAGATATCTATAACATAACACTAACATAGGTACGATGTTCGTAAAAGTCTTTTTAATCTAAGATACTATTGAACTTGACCATTACAGTGCCCCTCAAAATGAGGTAAAGTTTAAATATAATTGGTGACAAAAGATGAAACTATAAAATAAAAAGAATTAAGAAAATAATATTCAATTTCAGAGAATCAAACCAGAATCTCCTAGGTGAAAGCCAAATATCCAAACCGTTGGACAACAATGAATTTTTGGTGTAGTTGTCCTAAAGTCTTTTGTCTAATCGCCGAAGAGTTTTACTATGATGTTTTGGGTAATGTCTAACTCTTCGACACGCCCTTTCATGTGTGTGATAGAGTTCTCAAAGTTACCGCGATGTTTCGAGTTGTTCGATCGTGTGGCTCTTTCTTCAAAAGGGTCAACATCAAACGTCAGGTCTTTGATTGGCAACCTATCCAGAGGAGCGTCTTTGATCTCAACCATGACGTCGTTCAACAAGAGAGACCTAAAAAACGACTGGATTATCGCATTAACCATTTGAATCACCTGTTCATCTCAACCATGATGTCGTTCAACAAGAGAGACCTCGAACACGACTGGATTATCGCATTAACCATTTGAAATTGAACAAAACTCTAACAAAGGTACGAAGTTCATAAAAGTCTTTTTAATCTAAGATATGAACTGTAAAATAAAATGAAATAAGAAAATAATATTCCATTGCCGAGAATTGAACTCGAGTCTCGAGGGTGAAAGTCAGATATCCTGATCACTGGACGACAATGGATTTTTTGTGTTGATGTCCTGAAGTCTTTTGTCAGATCGCTGAAGAGTTTTAGCATGATCTTTTGCTTAATGTCTAACTCTTCGACACGTCCTTCCCTGCGTGCGTTAGAGTTCTCAGGGCTATCGCGACGTTTCAAGCTGTTCGATTGTGTGGCTCTTTCTTCAAGAAAGTCAATATCAAATGTTAGGTCTTTGATTGGCAACCCATCCAGGGGAGCGTCGATTGCATCGATTCCATCAACAATCTTCCCATGAGTTTATGGTGCATGACCCATTTTTTATACCATTCACCTTCGAGCACTACCCTAGTTTTGCATCGTCCATGAGATGCATTGCGGCTAACGTAACTCTCAGGTGGTATGAGAAAGTTCCTATAGCCCTCAACTCTCAGGTCGTATGATAGAGTTCTTAGAGCTACCGCGACATTTCGAGGTGTTTGATCGTGTGGCTTTTTCTTCAAAAGAGTCAATATCAAACATCAGGTCTTTAATTGGCAACCCATCAAGGGGAGCGTCGATTGCATCGATTCCATCAACGGTCTTCCCATGGGTTTATGGTGCATGACTCATTTTTTATATCATCCACCTTTGAGCGCCACCGTCCATGAGATGCATTGTGGCCAACGTAACTCTTAGGTCCTATGAGCAAGTTCCTGTAACCTTCAAGTATGGTTATACGTCAAAAATAAATTTTTTTAATTCCTTAGCATCCCGGTTCCCATTTAAGGGTTTGTGTTTTTGAATTTTCAGTTTGTTAAGCCCATCATGAGCTTGGCTTGGGGTGTGGTTCTCTACGACCCTCACTCTGGTGCTCATCTTAGTCATCTCAGCCATGATGGCGTTCAACAAACGAGGCCTTGAAAATGACCGGATTATCACATTGACCATTTGAATGACATCAACCTCACTTGTTGAAATTGAACCAAATATCTATGACATAACACTATTAAAGGTTCAAAGTTCATAAAAGTCTTTTTAATCTAGGATACTATTAAACTTGACCATTATAGTGCCTCTCAAACCAAGTTCATAAAAGTCTTTTGAATTTAGGATACTATTGAACTCATCCATTATGAGAACTAAAGTTTAAATATAATTGGTGACAAAAGATGAAATTATAAAATAAAAGAAATAAGAAAATAAAATTTCACTGTTGAGAAACAAACTCGGGTCTCCTTGATGAAAGCCAGATCTTTTGTATAATGTTTAACTCTTCGACACATTTTTTATGTGTGTGATAGAGTTCTTAGAGCTACCACCACGTTTCTTGTTGTTCGATCCTGTGGCTCTTTCTTCAAAAGAGTCAACATCAAACATTAGGTCTTTGATTGGAAACCCATCCAGGGGAGCGCCAATTGCTTCAATTCCATCAATGGTCTTCCCATAATTTTTTGGTGCATGACCAGTTTTTTATAACATTCACCTTCAAGGGCCGCCATAGTTTTGCATCGTCCATGAGATGCATTGTGGGCCAATGTAACTCTCACGTCCTCTTAGCAAGTTCCTATAGTCTTGAAGTATAATATCAAATCATATTAACGTATTTGATATGTCAAATATTAAAATAATTGATGTGTATCATAAACATTAAATAAAAATATATATTTGAAATTTGAATGC
>NW_019268872.1:0-11092 GCF_002738365.1 Cucurbita moschata
AGAATTGACGACCTGTTTGATCAGCTACAGGGAGCAACAATCTTCTCCAAAATTGACCTAAGGTCGGGGTATCATCAGTTGAGGGTCAGAGAAGGGGATATACCCAAGACAGCGTTCAGAAGTCGTTATGGACATTACGAGTTTTTCGTTATGTCCTTTGGCCTTACCAATGCACTAGCAGTATTCAAGGAACTAATGAACAGGGTGTTTAAGGAATTCTTAGACACCTTTGTCATAGTGTTCATCGACGACATTCTGGTATACTCTAAGTCAGAGGCAAATCATGAAATACAACGAAGATGTATCAGGGTCTGAAAAGATATTATTGGTGGTCTGGAATGAAGAGAGACATAGCGGATTTTGTAAGCCGTTGCTTGACCTACCAGCAGGTGAAGACCCCGAGGCAACGCCTAGCAGGATTGCTACAGCCCCTAAACGTTCATCAGTGGAAATGAGAAACAGTCTGTATGGATTTCATCTCGGGTTTGCCAAAGACAAAGCAGAGTTTCAACGTCATCTGGGTAATTATAGACAGATTGACTAAGATGGCTCGCTTCATTCCAGGAAAGTTCACATATCAAGTGGATCGGTGGGCTCAGTTATATGTCAAGGAAATAGTACGCCTGCACGGGGTACCAGTGTCCATAGTATCAAACCGGGACACCAAGTTCACCTCTCAGTTCTGGAGGAGTCTTTAGAGGGCACTAGGAACTTAGTTAAGGTTCAGTACAGCGTTCCATCCTCAAACGGACGGACAAACCGAAAGGCTGAACCAGGTTTTAGAGGACATGTTGCGAGCCTGCTCCTTAGATTTCTCTGGGTGTTGGGACGAACATCTACCTTTAATGGAGTTTGCCTACAACAATAGTTATCAAGCGGCCATACAGATGGCCCCCTTTGAGGCACTGTATGGGCATAGGTGTCAAACACCGGTGTTTTGGGAAGAGGTAGGCACGCAGCAACTATTGGGACCGGAGTTGGTTCAGGTCACCAACGCAGCGGTGCAAAAATTTAAGAAAAGGATACTCACCGCACAGAGTCGACATAAAAGCTATGCAGATGTGCGTAGAAGGGACCTCAAATTTGAGGTGGGTGACCACGTGTTCCTGAAGGTAGCCCCTATGAGGGGGGTGTTGAGGTTCGGAAAGAAAGGGAAATTGAGCCCAAGGTTCATAGGCCTCTTCGAGATTCTAGAAAGAGTTGGGGCTGTGGCTTACAGAATTGCCCTACCACCGAACCTTGCCGCCGTGCACAATGTGTTCCACGTATCCATGCTGCGGAAGTATACTCCAGACCCTACTCATGTAATCGAGCATGAGATGCTTCCTCTTCGAGAAGATCTGTCTTACGAGAAGCCTAGCAGAATTTTGGCTCGAAACACTAGGCGGTTGCGTAACAAAGATATACCCTTGGTAAAGATCTCATGGGGTAACCGTCGTGAGGAAGAGGCAACCTGGGAACGAGAAGAAGATGTGAGGAAAGCTTATCCCGAACTCTTCCAAGAGATAGCTACTTTCGGGGACGAAAGTTCCTAAGGAGGGGAGAATTTGTAATGCAAGAAAAAAAAAGTCATTTTGCCCCTTCAGCCCTAATAGGGGTCCAAGGATAACCACATCAGATCCCCTGCAAAAGAACGAAGGAGATAGAGAGAAACTGGAGAGAAGTCAGCTGGGAAGATTAACGGACCACCGGCGGAATCCATCCTTAGACGAGACTCGTACAAGGATTGAGAGGCTAGCAAGGCCGACGCTCCGTCAGGTGCCGGTCGAGGTGGAGGAGCGCTCGAGAGTTGTGCGGTCACAGAGGGGGTCGTTCTGGAGCATCAGTCCCTTTTCGGACCTTCAGAGTCTTTTGTATTTTTCTTCATAATTGTATTTTTCTTCATAATTGTATTTTTCTTCATTTTATATTTGCAATTTCTTTTGTAATAATTTAGAAACAAAACTTCTCTCTCTTTTGTTTTAATTCAATTTTATTTTTAGCTTTTTACTTTTCTTTTCTTTTATTTTTCTTTTTGTTTGATTTTGATTTTGTCTTTTTAGTCACGATTCGGTTTTTCGAAGCCTCAAAAATCTGGTCGTGACACACACCCCCTGGATTCAGCTTGTCGGGCTAGCACTCGCTAACGAGTTCTTGTTGAATACCACAGAGTGAAAGGGTCTGCATAACATCATAACGCACATAAATATAAAAAATCATAAGTCGTAATGTAAGTATCCCGATGCACATGACACACTAATATGCATGAGTTCCTCGTAGCATAATCTATGATATAAGACAAACCTCCATTTATCTATAACATAATAAATCGGTGAATTATGCTTTCATAATTCTTGTACGTTCAATAGTATGTAACATAGCTTTCATGGCATGGTCTATGGAGGTTTATACATCATAGATTTTCGATAACATATAACCCTTATACAACACTACATGATCACAAAATAGAATAGCTTATCATAGCATAACGTCGCATAACATGACATAAGTTACTAAATGGCATGCGTCATCATACATGCTACAATTCGTCAAACCGAGTCAATAATAGAACCAATTACTTATTTGGTCTAGGTTGGAGTTACTAATTATTCTTGGTACTAGCTTGAATCTGCTCCTCAATGATCAATTCAACTTTAAATCTATCATCTTTGTTTATAAACCATACTTCTTTCAGATGCTACTTAAAATGTGGTACAAAATATATGAGATTGAGATGCTAGGAGAGGATCTAAAGAAGTTCCAAGACTCTAGCATAAACCGTTTTCTAGATCTTTTGAAATGAACAACCTTAGCATTCAAGGGCATGTTGTGGAATTGACCTGCACCCTAATGAGGTGTCCAATTATACAAGGTGCTCAGTATGACAAGTACCTAAACGCCATTAATTTCTTCTGTGAAGTTTTCTGCTTTGCTAAATTTCCGTGCATCAAATGAACGATTTAAACGCACAACCCATGCAAGAGCAAATTGATCTCCAAGCATTTGTTATGTTTTCATGAATTTTAAACGGTATATCTTCAATAATTTTGGAGGAAAGCCTTAGCCATTAAAGTTCCATCTCGAATACCTCTCACAGCCATAAACCCTGAATTCAAAGGTTGTGTTTGTTGTACCCAAATTCCATAACAAAAAGATACGATACCAATTGTTGTGACAGAAATAGAAATCTACGTAATGCTGGCAACCACCTCTGTCAACATATTGATATAATCATTAGGAGTTCCAATTTTAAATAAACGATTCTCCCTTCATAAACAATTTCTCGAACAAAATGAAATCAGACATGAATATACTTGGTTGAAGCATGATGGACTGGGTTCTTGGACAAACAAACATAACCTCCCTATCACAAAAATATGGAAAACACAATTTAGAAACTAGTAACAAAAATGTCAATTGTGGGACCTTAAAACTTATTACCAAACAAATTTCAAACCGTTTATTGTTTTTTTCTAACAATAAAATGTTAATTTTAGGGTTTATGGCAAAGGGACCTTAATCTTAATTGAAAAGCAAATTCTATATAAAAAGGAAGAAATGGAAGTTTAGAGATCATATTTTATAGAAAATATGATGTCTAATGTGTTTTTGAGAGTCTGTACTCTCATTTTCTTTGGAGTGCACTTTATAGTCTATGAAACGGATGCTAAAAAAGTGGTTGAAGTCGATGTAGACGACACCATTCGAGAAGAGGAATTGACAGACCAAATTGTAAAGCATCCAAAAGGAATATCCATTTCTTCATCTAGATCAAGCCAAAGAACATTATTTCACTTGACCCCTCCTCCACCCGTCGTCCTTAGAATGTTACCGAAAAGCGTACCCATTCCTCCATCTGGGCCGAGTAAAAGGCATAATCACTACCCACTTCCTCTACCGCATGCTTCATCTATCATTTTAAATAAACAATTTAAGATGAATTTTGGAATGTTGCCGAAAGGCGTACCCATTCATTTGTTTGGGTCAAGTAGAAGGCATAGCGAATACCCACCTCCTCCACCGCATGCTTCATCTGTCATTTTAAAAGGTGTACCCATTCCTCCGCCTGGGCCAAGTCAAAGTATTCTACAGAGTGCCTTGTAATTTCTTTTCGATTTGTGTAACATGCATCAGTGGTCTCCAGATAAAATCAACCCTTCCTAGGTTTTCATCCCAAGAAATATAAAACAAGAGTATTCTACAAAGTGCCTTGTAATCTCTTTTCGATTTGTGTTAATAAAGAGTACGAGTGTTTCTCACATAGAATTTTGTTCAACAATATTATGTATTAACTCAATGTCGAAAACTCACCTAGGTTGAATTGGACTTAGAGAAGAAGATCTAAGTTAGTTTCGAGGATAATTTGTAACTCGATATAGTACAACCAATTAATAACTTCACTACTATCTTGATTGGATGAATAGTTTGATGCCTGAACAACGTGTGTGTTGTGAACCTGCACGTGTCATGCTATAGGGGGACCTATCCTTTTAACATATCATAGCATGGCCTTAGAAAGATTTTTAGTTCGGGCAATTTTGGATGTGTAGTACTTCTCTGCACATAGCCCTTGTATGTGAGTATGGACCCACTAGGTGGGCTCACACACCCCCTGAATCTTACTCGTCAGACTAGTTCTCGCTAACGAGTTCTTGTTGAATACCACAGAGTGAAAGGGTCTGCATAACATCATAATGCACATAAATATCAAAAATCGTAAGTCGTAATGTAAGTATCCCGATGCACTTCACATTAATATGCATGAGTCCCTCGTAGCATAATCTAGATATTTGACAAACCTCCATTAATCTATAACATAATAAATCGGTGTATTATACTTTCATAATTTCTGTACCTTTAATAGTATGTAACATAGCTTTCATGGCATGGTCTATGGAGGTTTATACATCATAGATTTTCGATTCCATATAACCTTTATACAACACTACACGATCACAAAATAGAATAGCTTATCATAGCATAACGTCGCATAACATGACATAAGTTATTAAATGGCACGCGTCATCATACATACTACAATTCATCAAACCGAGTCAACAGTAGAACCAATTACTTAGTTGGTCTAGGTTGCATAACGTCGCATAACATGACATGACTTATTAAATGGCACGCGTCATCATACATACTACAATTCATCAAACCGAGTCAACAGTAGAACCAATTACTTAGTTGGTCTAGGTTGCATAACGTCGCATAACATGACATGACTTATTAAATGGCACGCGTCATCATACATACTACAATTCATCAAACCAAGTCAATAGTAGAACCAATTACTTAGTTGGTCTAGGTTGGAGTTACTAATTATTCTTGGTACTAGCTTGAATCTGCTTCTCAACGATCAATTCAACTTTAAATGTAACGACCTGAAAAAAAAAAAAAATAATAATAAGAATAAGTAAATAATAATTAAAAAGAAAAAAAAAGAAACGAAGCAGAAACAAAAAAAAATGGAGAATTTTGAGAAGGGCAAAATCAGAAAAAAAAAAAAAAGAAGAAACAAAGGAAAGATTACAGATTTTGGGAGAGAAGAATTGGAGATGACCTTCACTTCAGGAAGATTTAATAGGAATGGAAAGAGACCGAAAAAGAATCGGTAAGTTAGATCTCATTTTCTTTTATCTTTTGACAGAGATAGAAAAGTTATCTTAGATCTCCTTCTCAATTATTTAGATTTTTGGATATCGGATCGAAAATCAAAATTGATTGAAAATGACTCTGTGAATTTGACTGAGGAAAATTAAAATAGATTGAAAATGACTTCTAGAATTGGATAGTCAGAGAGGAGAAAACAGAATAGATTGAAAATAGCTTCGTTGATAGTTGTTTTTAGGAAAGAGAAGAAAACATAATAGATTGAAAAAGGAAAGATAAGAAAATATAATAGAAAATGGCTTCGGATCAGAGTAGTTTTTTTAAGGAAAGGGAAGAAAAAAAAAAAGATTGAAAATGGCTTCTGTTAATGGATAGTCATACTAGAGAGGAGAAGAAAATAGAATTGATTGAATATTATTTTATAATTGCATAGTCATTCATATCAAAGAAAAAGAAGACAGAGACGAGAAACAAAAGGAAAATGGAAGATGTGAGAAATTATTATTATTTGTACCAAGAGAATATAATATTATAACAAACCATAGTTGGATTGAATGATTGAATGATTGAAGCACCATGAAATAATATTGACATATTTTCAATTTAAGTTTTACTACCCAACCAAAATTTAGAAACAATGAAAACGTGGAATTCGATTTTTTTTACTGAGACCGTTTTAGAGCTCTATTTCACATTGTTAGTTGGATTATTAATTAGAATGTGACATGCTAACAAAAGGTGACAAATGGTTCAATATGAAGCGAACTCTAGCAACCTTTGGAGCAGCTCTCGAGGAACGGGAGCTTACGTTAATTAAATTAGGGAATACTTCGGCTAAGGCCAACTAGATAAGTGGCCTTATTATAGGATAGGCTAAAAAATTGTATGAGTTATGATGTTGTATGAACTATGTCGTACGATGCGGTATATGAGTTATGATGATGTATGACTTATGATGATGTGTGGGTTATGATACCTGATGATGTGCTCAGTATATATATATATTTTTTTTTATGAATGTCGTACTTGATATGTTTGATGCACTTTGTGGTAATATGATGAGTATGATGATTGTGTGACGTTTACCTTAATATGATGATGTTTTCCAGAGAAGAAGTTGTTTTAAACGTTTTTTGAAATTTACGTTATCAATTATGTTCATGTAAGAGTTATATTTCCGCATTATAGATGAGCATGAGACGTTAGTAGCGACTCTGAGTATGTGGAAATTTAGGGTCGTTACATTAAATCTTTCATCTTTGTTTATAAACCATACTTCTTTGAGATGCTACTTAAAATGAGGTACAACATGTATGAGATTGAGATGCTGGAAGAGGATCTAAAGAAGTTCCAAGACTCTAGCATAAACCGTTTTCTGGATCCTTTGAAATGAACAGCCTTAGCATTCAAGGGCATGCTGTGGAATTGACCTGCACCATCAAAAGGTGTCCAATTGTACAAGGTGCACGTTATGGAAAGTACCTAATCACCATTAATTTCTTCTGTGAAGTTTTCTGCTATGCTAAATTTTCTTGCATCAAATGAGCGATTTGAACTCCTAACCCATGCAAGAAAAATTGATCTCCAAGCATTCGTGATGTTTTCATGAATTTTAAACGGTGTATCTTCAATAATTTTGGAGGAAAGCCTTAGCCCTTAAAGTTCCATCTTGAATACCTCTCATAGCCATAAACCCTGAATTCAAAGGTTGTGTTTGTTGCACCCAAATGCCATAACTAAAGTGCTATGATACCAATTGTTGTAGTAGAAACAGAAACAAGATCGATCACACTCACACACCTACAAACATAAATTGAACAAATAGAAACAAAGATTTACGTAGTTCAAAAAGAAGAAAGTCTCATACATCCACGAGAAGTAGTCAATCACAATAACTAGAGTGTTTACAAGTGTATTCATGAACCAAGTTTTCATGACAATTCTCAATAATCTCCACCTTTAAAGAAGATCTCCAAGCAGATAACCTGCTTTTGCTATCACCAATCAAACCGACTATTTCTTCCGTCCAATCTTGATCAACTCTATGTAATGCTGTCACTTTTCCAACCACCTCTGTCAACATATTCATATGATCATTAGCAATTCCAATTTTAAATAAACGATTGTCCCTTCAATAACAAGTTCTCTAACAAAATGAAATAAGACACGAATATGCTTGGTTCAAGGATGATGAACTTTGTTCTTCGACAAACAAACATCACTCTAGCTATCACAAAACATCTTTACGTGTTCGTGAGAAATACCCAAGTCATTAACCATACAATGCATCCAAATGTTTTTTTAAAGGCTTCAGTCACCATCATATATGCTTCGGTAGTAAACAATAAAACAGTAGTCTGTGATATTGAAAGCCAATAAACAGGTCCACTAGCCATAGTGAACAAATAACCGGTAGTGGATCGACGCTTATTAATCTCAACAAGTCTCTTGGAAACAATTGACATGTCACCAAATATAAAAGATCAAATTGATGAACAAGCCATTAACGTGCGGTCTTCAAAATATCTATCTTGCTACCGTCGAATCAAATAAAATTTAAAACATAAAAATGTAATATTTTAAATAAATATACTAAAAGTGAAAAATTAACAACACGGAAATCAATTTAATAATTAACACCATTGTTATAAAAAAAACCATAAACAAAAACTAAACATTGAATCAACACATTACTTTTCAAAACATTGAAAACGCAAGAAAAATGTCAATGGTAAACCTAAGAACTTATTACCCAACAAATTTCAAACCATTATGTTCATTGTTTTCTTCTAACAATAAAATGTTAATTTTAGGGTTTATAGCAAAGTATACCTTAATTTTAACCTTAATTTTAATTGAGAAGCAAATTCTATATAAAAAGAAAAAATGGAAGTTTAGAGAACATATAGAACATATGATGTCAAATAAATCTAATTTGTTTTTGAGAGTGTGCACTCTCATATTCTTTGGATTTCACTTCATAGTCTACGAAACGGATGCTAAAAAAGTTGTTTTCGATATAGACAACACCATTCGAGAAGAGGAATTGACGGACCAAATTGTAAAGCATCCAAAAGGAATATCCATTTCTTCATCTAGATCAAGCCAAAGAACATTATTTCACTGGATGCCTTCTCCACCCCTAGTCTATGTTAGATTGACTGACACCAATATGACTAACTCATCTACCCAAATGTTCATCCCAATTTTAAGGTTATATTAGTGGCCTTCATTCAATGTAACCATGAGTATAATACATATTCAATAATAATAATAAAAAATTAATAGGGAAGGTTATAATTTGCTAGGTTTGAATTTCCTATTTCATATATCTACTTTCATTACATTCTTGACCGTGAAGAACCTAAAGAATAATTTAGTTAAATTTACAACGTAAATAGAAGAAAATATGCCTTACCACTTTATTGAAAAATGAAGAGCATGATTTTTTTTGTTTAGGAATCGCTGCTAAAGCAGGAAATCAAATCATTTGTATTAAATTTCTTTGAATATAACTAAAAAGAGTGTTGAACATATAGTTTCTAGGAAATATGTGTAACATGCATCATCGGTCTCCACATAAAATCAACTAGTCAGACGATCTACCAATCATCACATTCATCCTTTCAGCATTACGGAGGTCCACATGGGAAAGAAAGAATCACCGTCTAAGAGACCATCCCCTATATCAATACGAAAAAAAAGTTCAAATTCTCTTTTCCTCACAATTCCATCAATTTGGGTTAGAATATTAAATATCAAAATTATCTATATCAATTTTTGCAAAGAGATTAGCATGAGAATAGACCTAGAATTATTAAACAACGTCAAAATTAGCAAAAAATGAGATAAGAAGAGACAGAAATAAAAATAAAAAATAAATAAATGTAGGGAAGAATCTCCTAGTCGAGACTCGTTCTTAAAGTATTTGAGGTGAGTATGTCTACTAGTCGATAACTTTAAGTTATTTTTCAGCGAAAAATGGATTTAGTTAATACGGTTAGAAGAGTTGGATCATATATTATGTATTAACTCAATCTCAAAAACTCACCTAGGTTGAATTGGACTTAGACAAGCAGATTTAACCTAGTTCCGAGGATAATTGTAACTCGACATTGGAGTACCAACTAAGTGGTTTCACTACTAGCTTGATTGGATGAATGGTTTGATGCATGGACAACGTGTGTGTTGCGGCCCTGCACGTGTTGTGCCATGGGAGGATCTATCCTTTTAACATATCACAACATGGCCTTACACAGTTTTTTTAGTCCGGGCAAGATTGGATGTGCAGTACTTCTCTTCACATGACCCATGTATGTGAGCATGGACCCACCAGGTAGGTTCGAAAACCCCCTAGATCTGGCTCGACGGGCCAGCAATCGCTAACAAGCTCATGTTGAATAGCAGAGAGAGAAAGGGTCTGCATAACACCACGCACATAAATATCGAAAATCATAAGTCGTAATGTAAGTATCCCGATGCACGACACAATAATATGCATGAGTTCCTCATAGCATAATCTACCTCATATGCACATGACACACTAAAGGTTGAGAGTTTTTGGAATAAATTGTCTGACGTCTATTTTAAATACCCCTCCACCCTACCTAAGTTTTCATCCCAAGAAATATAAAGCAGTAGTATTCTACAAGGTTTCTTGTAATCTCTTCTCGATTTGTGTTAAGAAAGAGTTCGAGTGTTCTCACAGAGAATACTGTTGAATAATCTAGTATCAGAACGAGGTTAGTGTAGGTTGTATGATCCCTTGAAATTCTTAGTATGGTCTATGGTTGCAGCTCTGTCTTAACTTTCACATCAGAAACGATTTCTTGAGATTATTAGTGAGTGAGTTTATTTTGTGTCCTGAGCAGTCTGTGACTCTGCAAGTTTTGTGTCGAAAGAGCCTTTTTGGTATTAGTTAGGTATTGCCAACACGATAGGCGATTTCCAAATCGTTGGAGGAATCAAGAAACTCAACAACAACAACTAAAACACGTGGGCAACATGCATGATGACCTATTTACAAGGACGTGATCTATGGGAGATCGTTGGAGGGAGTAAAACTATGCCGCCAGAGGAGGATCCTAACGGCGCCTTGCGCAAATGGAGAATCAAAGCAGGCAAAGCAATGTTTTTCTTGAAGACCACAATCGAAGAAGAGATGTTAGATCATATTTGGGATGACAAGACACCGAAAGAAGCATGTAACACGTTTGTGATGTTGTTCCCAAAGAAGAACGATACGAGGCTCAAATGCTGGAGATCGAGCTATTATCAATTTCACTGTGTGACATGAAGATTGCTCAGTATTTCCACAAAGTGAACTCGATCTGCCAGAAGATTACTGAACTAGACCCGAAGTCTGCAATTGGAGAAGATCGAATGAAGAGGATCATCATCCATGGATTGCGGTTAGAATATAGACGCTTCATTATTGCTGTTCTAGGATGACCCACTCAACCATCATTTGTAAAGTTTGAAAATTTGTTAGCGAGCC
>NW_019268873.1:0-10976 GCF_002738365.1 Cucurbita moschata
CAAGAACAAGGTTCAAAAAGCAGATAAAGGAAAATGTTTCCATTGCAACGAAAACGGGCACTGGAAGAGAAATTGCCCAAAATACCTTGCAGAGAAGAAAGCCGAAAAGACACAACAAGGTAAATATAATTTACTCGTTGTAGAAATGTGTTTAGTAGAGTATGACAACTCAACTTGGATACTAGATTCAGGGGCGACTAATCATATTTGTTCTTTTTACCAGGAAACTAGCTCCTGGAGAATGCTTGCGGACGGCGAGATAACACTCAGGGTTGGAACAGGAGAGGTTGTCTCAGCAAGATCAGTGGGAAATTTAAAGTTGTTTTTTGGAGATAGATTCATTATATTAGATAATGTACTTTTTGTTCCAGGAATGAAAAGAAATCTAATATCCATCTCTTGTTTATTAGAACAGTTGTATAAAGTATCTTTTGAAATTAATGAAGTGTTCATTTGCAAAAGAGGTATTCATATTTGTTCTGCAAAACTAGAAAACAACTTATATATGTTAAAACCGAGCAAAACAAAAGCTATTTTAAATACTGAGATGTTTAAAACAGCTGAAACTCAAAATAAACGACAAAAGATTTCTCCTAATACCTATCTTTGGCATTTAAGACTAGGCCACATTAATCTCAATAGGATTGAGAGATTGGTTAAAAGAGGACTTCTAAATAAGTTAGAAGACAATTCTTTACCTCCATGTGAGTCTTGTCTTGAGGGTAAAATGACTAAACGATCATTTTGCGAAAAAGGTTATAGAGCCAAAGAAACCTTAGAACTCGTGCATACAGATCTCTGTGGTCCAATGAATGTCAAAGCACGAGGAGGGTATGAATATTTCATCAGTTTTATTGATGATTATTCAAGGTATGGCTAACTTTACCTAATGCATCACAAGTCCGAAGCTCTTGAAAAATTCAGAGAGTATAAGACTGAGGTTCAGAATCTATTAGGTAAAACTATTAAAACACTTCGATCAGATCGAGGAGGAGAGTACATGGATTTAAGATTTCAGGACTATATGATAGAACATGGAATAAGGTCTCAACTCTCAGCCCCTGGTATGCCTCAACAAAATGGTGTATCAGAAAGGAGAAATAGAACTCTATTAGACATGGTTCGGTCTATGATGAGTTTCGCTCAATTACCCGATCCATTTTGGGGATATGCAGTGGAGACTGCTACATACATTTTGAACATGGTTCCTACTAAGAGTGTTTTAGAAACACCTTATGAGTTATGGAAAGGGCGTAAAGGTAGTTTACGTCACTTCAGAATTTGGGGATGTCCAGCACATGTGTTGTTGCAAAATCCCAAGAAATTAGAACGTCGTTCAAAATTATGTCTATTCGTAGGATACCCCAAAGAGACGAAAGGTGGTTTGTTTTATGATCCTCAAGAAAATAAAGTGTTTGTATCAACGAACGCTACATTCTTAGAGGAAGACCACGTAAGAAATCATCAACCTCGTAGCAAACTAGTATTAAGTGAGATTTCTAAAGAAGCTACTGATAAAACAACAAGAGTTGTTGATCAAGCTGGTCCTTCAACCAGAGTTGTTGATGGAGCTGACACTTCTGGTCAATCACATCCTTCTCAAGAGTTGAGAATGCCTCGACGTAGTGGGAGGGTTATAACTCAACCCGATCGTTACTTGGGTTTGGCAGAAACTCAAGTCATCATACCTGATGATGGCGTTGAGGATCCATTGACCTATAAACAGGCAATGAATGATGAGGATAGAGATCAGTGGATTAAAGCCATGAATCTTGAAATGGAGTCAATGTACTTCAATTCAGTCTGGGAACTTGTAGATCAACCGGATGGGGTAAAACCTATTGGTTGCAAATGGATCTATAAGAGGAAACGAGACCAAATCGGTAAGGTACAGACCTTTAAAGCACGACTAGTAGCAAAGGGTTATACCCAAAGAGAGGGGGTGGACTATGAAGAAACCTTCTCTCCTGTTGCTATGCTTAAATCAATAAGAATACTCTTGTCTATTGCCACATTTTATGATTATGAAATTTGGCAAATGGATGTTAAGACAGCTTTTCTAAACGGCAATCTTGAAGAGAGTATCTATATGGCTCAACCAGAGGGGTTCATTGAACAGGATCACGAGCAAAGGGTTTGCAAGCTTAAAAGATCCATTTATGGGTTGAAGCAAGCATCTCGATCCTGGAATATAAAGTTTGATACTGCGATCAAATCTTATGGCTTTAAACAGAATGTTGACGAACCTTGTGTTTATAAAAGGATAGTCAACTCTACAGTAGCTTTCCTGGTGTTGTACGTTGACGATATCCTACTCATTGGAAATGATGTGGGATTTCTGACTGACATTAAGCATTGGCTAGCGACACAATTCCAAATGAAAGATTTGGGAGAGGCTTAGTTTGTTCTTGGAATCCAAATTGTTCGGAATCGCAAGAACAAAACACTAGCATTGTCTCAAGCATCGTACATCGACAAAATGTTGATTCGATATAAGATGCAGGACTCCAAGAAAGGATTATTACCTTTCAGGCATGGAGTTCATTTGTCGAAGGAACAAAGTCCTAAGACACCTCAAGAAGTTGAGGATATGAAACACATTCCCTATGCATCAGCGGTCGGTAGTCTGATGTATGCCATGCTTTGTACCCGACCCGACATATGCTATGCTGTGGGAATTGTCAGCAGATATCAGTCCAATCCGGGACGTGCTCATTGGACTGCCGTTAAGAATATCCTCAAGTATCTTAGGAGAACGAGGGACTATATGCTAATGTACGGTGCTAAGGATCTGATCCTTACAGGGTACACTGACTCAGATTTTCAGACCGATGTAGATTCGAGGAAATCGACATCAGGATCTGTCTTCACTCTGAACGGAGGAGCAATAATATGGAGAAGCATAAAGCAAGGTTGCATTGCTGATTCCACCATGGAGGCTGAGTATGTTGCTGCTTGTGAAGCAGCGAAAGAATCTGTATGGCTTAGAAAGTTCTTAACTGATTTGGAAGTCGTTCCAAATATGCATCTTCCCGTCACTCTTTATTGTGATAACAGTGGAGCAGTTGCAAATTCAAAAGAACCAAGAAGCCATAAGCGAGGAAAACATATTGAGCGCAAATATCATCTCATAAGGGAGATTGTGCAACGAGGAGATGTGATCGTCACACAGATAGCTTCAGAGCACAACATTGCTGATCCATTTACAAAGCCCCTCACGGCTAAAGTGTTTGAAGGGCACCTAGTGAGTCTAGGACTACGAGTTATGTAATCTAGGGCAAGTGGGAGAAAAGGCATGAGTATGTGATGCCCTAGTTTATTGTATTTCTCTCTACTCAACGTTATAAAACCCCACTAGAGTTTTAGTCCAAGTGGGAGTTTGTTGGGTTTTATGTCCTAAAACTCATAGTTTGTAAACAAAGATATATTCTATTTTCAATAAAGTTATTATTGATGTTTATTCAGTAAAAATTGTTATTGAATAAAGTGAACTTTACGATCATTAATCTAAATCCAATAAACTAAGAACACTCTGGCTATAGTATGATTACTTGAACTATATGTAGAGACATAAGAGTGGATCAAGTTCAAGTATATAGTCAAAATGATCTATAGTATAAGGATAAGGCTGAGTACCTTATTCTGGGGACACTATGGATGCGGCCCACTTTTGTATATGATATAAACAATGTGATCACTAAATTGTACATGTGGAGACATGTGAGTGGGGGCGTCCTATGCAATGAGTATTGCATAAGATCGGACCATGAAGAAAACCACTCTCACTTTATAATGTCGTTTACTGTTGAGACTGATTTTCTTTTCATTCGATGACCTAGGTAACTCGATCTTAATCCTGAGCTAACCATGAACTCCTGTTTATTCGGAATTATCCTTAGATTTGCATGGGTTAGAGTGGCTCGAGTTTGCCGACTCAATAGGCCTCCAATTTCAGGGGTAAGACTAGGTGAATAGCTGGGGACGTGGGGTGCAAGATGGAATTCGCTCCTACCCACTTTCAGGGATAGAAGAGAGGTAATTCCCTTATGTACTGACTCCAGGTCTTGAACAAGGGGCCCCACCCACTCATTGGCGTGAGAGGGATTCGGTTTACTAGTTGGACCACAAACCAATTGTTCATAAGAGGATTAGTGGGACATAAGGAACAAAAAGCAACTTAAGGGGTAAAACGACTAATCGACCCAGCTTTAGCTACGAACAACCTGTGAAGGATCGACTTACTAATCATGGTTATATCAAATGGACAGAAATATATCTATAGTGAGGGGAGTGCAACTACTAGGCTATAGTGGAGTGTCCTAGTAGTTAACGAGTGTTGTTGATTAACAAGGTTAATGAGTTTAACCGGTTAATCTTGGATCATTGGAGCCCATAATCTATAGGTCCATTAGGTCCCTCTACTAGCTCATATCGGACTAAACAATAAAACAGTGTGACGAGTGACTTTGAAGTGTTCGAATTCAAATTAAGGAATATGCACTACATATATACGATATATTTAACCGCATTTTTGTTTTATTTACAAATTAAACAAAAAGAGAGAATTTGAGATATTTAAATAAGGTTTAAATATTTTAATCAAATATGTGTTAGAATTGATTGGGATTGGCTTTTGAGTTAATATTAAATATTAATTAAATAGTTTAATTAATCATTTAATATTACTTTAATTTTAAATTAAATTATTCAAATTAATTGTTGAATTAAAATGAAGAAAGTTAAAATGTTGACTTCATTTAATGGAAAAATTCATGTTAGTGGAATTTTGAGGTGTCAAAATTTGGTTTAACCAAACATGCATGCTTGCCAAATAAACCCCACAAGTTTTAGTTGAATTTTGAGTGTCAAAAGTTGGTTATCTCAAACATGCATGCTTGCCACATAATCCCAAACATTTGAGTGGAATTTTGAGTGTCAAAATTTGGTGATCTCAAATTTGCATGAACATAAAAAATGACTCTATAAATAGAGTGATCATGGTACATGAAAGGTCTTCTTGGTAAAAAAACCTCTCACAAACACTTTCTTCATATATACAAAATCCCTCCCAAGTTTAGTCACTCACCGGATTCCAAACCGGTTCGTGAGGAAAAAGGAATTTGAACTACAAAAGGTTAGTATTCAAACTCATTAAGTTTTAATACTTATAAACATGCTAGTTATTTACTATAATTGATGTTCTAAAAGTGCCTAAGATCCAAATTGCTTGTGCATGTGTTATATTAACGCCATCAGATCCCAAGGGGCTAAAGGTCGTCTTCATCGGCTATGACCCCGGGAGAAAGGCATACATACTCTATGATCCGGTAGGGGGGCGAGCTCACGTATCTCGCAATGTCATCTTCGACGAAGGTACCTTTTGGCAGTGGAACGACGTGATCGAGGCAGACCACAACCCAAATCAATTCATGGTGGAGTACCTCGCCACCGAGCCAGAAGAAGGAGGAGCCCAGCATCAAGAACCGTCACCGCCGCTAGTAGGTGCACCACTTGAACCAGTGGAGTTCGCAACACCACAGACTACGAATTCGACGCTGGATGCCAATCACGATGATGATCTGGTGGCCAAGTACCGGAGGATGGACAACGTAGTGGGAGGAGGTGAACCACCACGACTGGCAGCGCGCGAGCTCGAAGAAGTGGCTGAACTGCATGCCATAAGTGCAGATGAACCGAACACCTTTACGAAGTAGAAAGGAACCCGTGTTGGCTGAAAGCAATGCAGGAGGAGATGACATCCATCACCGAGAACCAGATGTGGAGTCTGGAGGATATGTCGTCGGGACATCGAGCCATAGGGCTGAAATGGGTCTTCAAACTGAAGCGCAATGAAAAAGGAGAAGTTGTGAAACACAAGGCCCATCTGGTGGCGAAGGGCTATGTCCAGAAGCAAGGAATGGACTTCGAAGAGGTATTTGCGCCGGTGGAAAGGTTAGAATCCGTCCGTCTTTTGCTGGCAATTGCAGCACATTGCTCTTGGGAGCTTCACCATATGGACGTGAAGTATGCCTTCCTTAATGGAAAGCTGAAGGAGACCGTCTACGTCCAACAACCACCTGGCTGCCTGGACAATGACAACCCCAGTAAGGTACTACGCCTGCACAAGGCACCTTCGACAAGCCCCACGAGCTTGATCGCGAAGCTCGACAGTACCCTACTGTCACTGAAGTTCAAGCATTGTGCCTCTAAGCATGGCATGTACACGCACGGCCATGGCAAGCAGCGATTGATCGTGGTAGTGTACGTCGACGACCTCATAATCACTAGAGGCGACATGGAAGTCCTCGGAAGGTTCAAGAAGGAGATGTCAAAGAACTTCGAGATGAGCAATCTCGGCGTGCTCAACTACTACCTCGGCATCGAAGTGCAACAGAATTCTACTGGCATCTTCATTTGCCAAAGTGCGTATGCGAAGAAAATGTTGGACACAATTGGGCTTACGGACAGTAATCCTATAAGGACACCAATAGAGGCCCAGCTCCAACTACGGAAGGCCGGCAGTACGACGACAGTCAACTTCACCAATTACCGCAACATTTTCGGGAGTCTGTGCTATCTGGTAAAAACTCGTCCTGATCTTGCTTATTCTTTTGGATATGTGAGTACGCTTATGGAAGCACCTAGGGAGGAGAATCTAGTGGCTGTCAAGCGCATCCTGCGCTATATAGCCGGAACCAGAGGCTGGGGTGTAAGATACTGCGTAGGAAGAGGAAAGGAGAAACTCAAGCTGGTCGGCTACAGTGATAGTGACATGACCAGTGATGTTGATGATCGTAAGAGCACCAGCAAAATGATCTACTTTCTTTCAGGCGGCGCGATCTGCTGGCAATCAACAAAATCGAAGGTAGTTGCTTTGAAAGCAGATATGGTCACCTAGGCTTCAAAGGTTTGAGAACATTGCAACATACAAAAATGGTGAGAGGGTTATCCCAATTGAAAGCATCGTCTAAAATATGCACTGATTGCATGGTGGGAAAGAAGCATAGGGATGCATTTCCAAAGAGAAGTTTATGGAGAGCAACACAAAGGTTGCAACTGGTACATGCAGACATCTGTGGACCCATCAAACCTCCTTCCAACAGTAAGAAGAGGTATTTTATAAGTTTTATTGATGATTACAGCCACAAGGTGTGGATATATTTTCTTGCTGAAAAGTCTGAAGCCTTTACTATCTTCAAGAATTTCAAAAATCTTGTTGAGAAAGAGACTGGAGATTTTATTCGTTGTTTACGCACGGACAGGGGTGGAGAGTTCACCTCTCACGAGTTCAACAACTTTTGTAAAACTAATGGTATCAGTAGACAACTTACTGCACCCTACACTCCCCAACGAAATGGTGCAGCTGAGCGCAAGAACATAACAATTATGAACATTGTTAGAAGTATATTATCAGAGAAGCAAGTTCCAAAGAATTTATGGCCAGAAGCAGAAAACTGGACAATGCACGTGGTCAACAGAAGTCCTATAGTGGTAGTGAAAAATATGATTTCTGAGGAGGCTTTGAGTGGCGTAAAACCTAATGTTGACTTTCGAGGTTTTGGACGCATTGGGCATGTTCATGTATCAGACGGTAAGAGAAGGAAGTTAGATGACAAAAGTTTTCAGTGTGTGCTGCTAGGGATGAGTGAAGAGTCTAAAGCATATAGACTCTATGATCCAGTGTCCAAGAAGATAGTTGTAAGCAGAGATGTGATTTTTGAATAAGCCAAATGATGGAATTGGGGAAAAACTAATGAAGAAGCTAGACTTGATACCCTCGAATGGGAAGATAGTATTACAGAAGGAGGCGATCATGACCAAAGTGAGGAAGAATCTGAAGAGGAGACGATAGTAGAAGAAGAAGGGGAAGTTAGAATATCTTCCATCCAGCGAGTCATCTGAATCAAAATCCTCAATATATGAAGAAAGCACTCCCGAAGTGAGGAACAGAAGAGCACCATTGTGGATGAAAGATTATGTGAGCGGGGGAGAATTTTCTAAAGAAGCTGAGCACAACAATTTAGTTCTATTACCCCCAACTACATATCCGACTACCTTTGAAGAAGCTATTCAAAGTTCAAAATGAAGAGCTGCAATCGACTGGGAGATAGAAGTCATCGAACGAAATGAGACTTGGGAGTTGACAAATTTGCTTAAAGGAATGAAGAAGATTGGAGGAAGGTGGGTTTTCAAAACCAAACTCAACGAAAATGGCGAAGTTGACAAGTATAAGGCTAGGTTGGTAGCAAAAGGTTATGCACAACAACATGGTATAGACTATACCAAGGTGTTTGCACCTATGGCTAGGTGGGATACTATTCGAATGACAATTGCTTTGGCAGCTCGAAATAGTCGGAACGTGTATCAACTTGACGTGAAAAGTGCTTTCTTATATGGAGAGTTAAAAGAAGTCGTCTTTGTTGAGCAACCACAAGGTTATGAGAAAAAAGGTCAAGAAGACAAGGCATAAAAATTGAAGGCATTATATGGCCTCAAACAAGCCCCACGTGCATGGTACAGTCGAATTGAAGCATAATTTTTCAAAGAAGGATATGAGAGGTGCAACTGCGACAAAATCCTGAAGGCATTTATATTAGTTAAAGAAAGTATGCAAAAGAAGTTTTGAAGAAGTGTAGGATGGAAAAAAGTAAATGTGAAAAACCCTTTTGTTCCTGGGGTTAGACTAACAAAGGATGAAAAAGGAGCCAAGATCAATGCTACCATGTATAAACAATTGATTGGAAGCCTTATGTATCCAACTGCAACAACGCCGAATTTAATGTATGTAGTGTCTCTAATGAGCAGATTTTTGGCAAGTCCAACAGAGTTGCATTTGCAAGCTACAAAAAGAGTGTTGAGATAATTAAAAGGTACTATAGATTTGGGAATCATTTATGGGAAAAGGGGTAATGGAGAGTTGATAGCATATATTGACAGTGATTATGCAGGAGATATAGGTGACAAGAAAAGCACTTCTAGCTATGTGTTCTTACTCAGTGATGAAGGTGTGTCTTGGTCCTCAAAAAGACAACCTGTAGTTACGTTGTCAACTACTGAAGCAGAATTTGTGGCAGCCGCGTCTTGTGCTTGTCAAGTGGTGTGGATTAGGAGAGTTTTGGAAAAACTTGGTCATTTTCAAGACAAGTGGATCACTATGTTATGTGATAACAGTTCCACTATTAAGCTATCCAAGAATCCAATCAGGCATGGATGTAGCAAATACATTGATGTGAGGTTTCATTTCTTGCGTGATTTGACCAGAGATGGAGTTATTGAGCTGAAGCATTGTGTCACACAAGAACAAGGTGCAAATATTATGACAAAACCACTGAAGCTGAATGCATTCATAAAACTATGTGAGTCAATGGGTATGTGTGGAGTACCACGAGTAAACTGAAAGCATCCCTGCAATCATTTTAGGGGAGAAATTATTAAAGATGGTCATACTAGACCTGTTCTCTAAGGATGAAATGACTACATTTTCTTTAGGATGTCCACCTCTCTCGGAATGTTAGAACCACTATGTTAATTAGTGGGTGGTTGTTTTTTCTATTTTTAGAGTTGGCTAATTTTATCCTTTCTAAATTTGTTAGTGTGAAAGGATATAAAAGGCAACCAAGTTGATTCAAAGTAATTGACTTTAGAGCTTTAGTTGGTGTGTTTACAACACCAAGCAGAAAAATGAAGGATATGGATCAAGATCCAAGATCGAGAGACTATCGATAAAATGCTTTTTTCTCGATCCTTTTCTCATGTTTTCTTGGACGAAATCAATGGTGCATTGATATTGCATTGATGACTTTGCCTTTGGTTTCTTCTATTTTTTTCTTGTTCAGTTTCTGATTCTGTTTCTTCTTTCTTTTGAATAATTTTGTTTTTGCCTGCCTTTTTTATCAAGTGGTTTGAACATGAAACTTATAGCATAGTAATGCAATATGGAGTGGACTCTACTCTGTATGTTGTTATTTTACTTATTTATAATAGAGGCATCTCTTGCCGGCTTCTTTTTTCTCCCTTGGTTGTATCTCTATCCTTGCGATTTACAAAGGTTTGTTTCTCGTCGACCAAAAACACACATAGTTTTCGAAAAGAATATCTCTTTGAAACCGTGTTCTTATTTTCGGTCAACTTTTGACAAGGAAGACGACCCATAAGAATTGTTTGCAATGGAAATATTACTGCTTAGAAACTTGACTTGAAGACACTTTGCCATTGTACAGTTGGGATTCATTATAAGAGATTATTTATATTTGTATCAATCTATCTTAATCCTATCAGTTTCTATCCATAACCTAACCATATCGTTTTATCAATCTCTTGGGACCATATCGTTTCCTATACATAACCTAATCCTATCATTTTATCAATTTATCGTAACCATATCGTTTTCTATACATAATCTAATCGTATCATTATATTAAACATATCTTAACTAGGATGACAGAGCTCATGTAAATTGTAAGGGCTCAAGTCATTAAGCGTAGGAATGGTATCAGAGCCTCTCAATTTTCGTGGGGGAAGAGGAATTACTCGATCTTTAAGAACCGCGTTGCAGAAACCAGGAAGATGATAAGAAAATTTAGATGAATTTGGAGTATGTGATAGCTTAGCGTATAGCCCTTGTGTTCCAGGTGGTAAGACGCGGGAAGCGCAGTAAGTCCGTTGGCAAGCTTGGGTGCTTAGTCATATGAAAAATTCTGAAGAAAATCTTATCTGCAACCTGACACCTTCATCAGAGACAAAACAAAGATTGACAACTTGTCAGCCACACAGTGAAGGCTCACATGTGAATTAGCAGTGTTTGTAAATTATTAGTTTACTTTATATCTTTTCTCACTTTTAGGAAAATAGATCTTGCAGGGGTCCTGTCCTGCTAGATTCGATCTTATCTCTTAGTTGGCGTTTTTCAAATTTAAGTTCAAAATTGAAGTCTATAAAAGGACTTCATCAATGTAAGGAGAGCATCGATCGACCGA
>NW_019268874.1:0-10905 GCF_002738365.1 Cucurbita moschata
TGTTTAGGATTTTGTGATGTAAGAATCTTGAGGATATAGCTTAGATGGTTGAGTGTTTGCATCCCATGTGAGAAGTACTGGGATCGATACCATGCATCAACAAAGGAAACAATTACTAAGTATATTAAATCGTGGGAATGTAGCATGGGAGAGATACAGGGATCGATACCTCGCATCTCCAAAAGAAGCTATTCATTATTACTATTTTATTTCAATTAATATTTCCTTATTTATGACATAATGAGTAGCGATATTTTTTCATTTTCACTATTATNCCAAACTATTTGTTATTAATATTTTGATATTTTTTTATTTTCACTATTATTGATGATGGGACATTTAGGGTTTTATGATATAAAAATCATGGGGATGTAGCTCAGATGGTAGAGCATTCGCTTTGCATGCGATAGGTATGGGGATCGATACGTCGCATCTCCAAAAATAAGACTATCTATTATTAAATATATTATTTCTTTTCTATTTCTTCATTTTTACTATTATTGATGACGGAAAATTTAGGGTTTTGTGATGCAAAAGTTGTGGGGATGTAGCTCAGATGGTAGAGCGCTCGCTTAGCATGCGAGAGGTACGGGGATCGATACCCTGCATCTCCAAAAGGGAGAAATTATTATTTTAAGTATGAATTAATTTAACATGTTATGTATAAGGTGGGTACGAGAGATAATGTCCCACAAGCACACTAATGTCCCACAAGCACATAGAGAGAGGGAATTTGATATATGATATATATAGCTGACTAATGTCCCACAAGCACATAGAGAGAGGGAATTTGATATATGATATATATAGCTGACTAATGTCCCACAAGCACATAGAGAGAGGGAATTTGATATATGATATATATAGCTGACTAATGTCCCACAAGCACATAGAGAGAGGGAATATATGATATATATAGCTGACTAATGTCCCACAAGCACACTAATGTCCCACAAGCACACTAATGTCCCACAAGCACATAGAGAGAGGGAATATACCCACAAGCACACTAATGTCCCACAAGCACACTAATGTCCCACAAGCACATAGAGAGAGGGAATATATGATATATATAGCTGATGTCCCACAAGCACACTAATGTCCCACAAGCACATAGAGAGAGGGAATATATGATATATATAGCTGAGGGAATTTGATATATGATATACTACTTGAGGGAATTTGATATATGATATACTACTTGTGGGAATTTGATATATGATATATATAGCTGACATTAGGGAGGACTTATTGTAAAGGGAATTTGATATATGATATGATATATGATATATATAGCTGACATTAGGGAGGACTTATTGTAAAGGGAATTTGATATATGATATACTACTTGTGGGAATTTGATATATGATATACTACTTGTTGAAAGGGAAATTTGATATATGATATATATACTACTTGTGGAGAGGGAATTTGATATATGATATAGGAGAGGGAATTTGATGAATTCCTTAAAGAGATAGGAGCTCCTCCAAATGATAAGAGCTTATTGGATGGCGGTAGCGTCCCATGCATATGACGGAACTTATAAGAGCTTATACTACTTGTAGTGGAGAGGGAATTTGATGAATTCCTTAAAAGATTCCTCCAAATGATAAGAGCTTATTGGATGGCGGTAGCGTCCCATGCATATGACGGAACTTCTTCACAATTGCAATATCTGACCAATGAATATTGTTGTCATTTATAGCTTCTATCACAATAATATAAAATTTGGGGTCAAAGCCTATATGGGACTGAAAAGACCACCACACGCTTGTAGATTAAATTATATCTACCACCTCTGAAATTTTCCACGGCAAACCTTCCAACAGCTTGCACTTCTTCATCATTGACATCCTTAATTGGAACTAGATTTTAAGGCAAATCTTCTCCACGACTCACTTTGGAACACTTTTATAGATAGTTTCAACAAACTTACTTTGCTCGTGAATACTTTAGAGTTCAATATTTATAGTTGGAGAACGCTATTCAAATTGATAGGGTCGAATCTTACAACAAAGTCTAATTGAGTCTCCCTCTATTAGGAGATAGCTTCGAATCAAATTCTTTAGTTTGGACAATGGTTGCATTATTTTAGTCAAACAACCGAGACTAGTGTATTACCAATAGTATAAACATTTTGTACGTGTATTTTCTTACATATTAACAATTGTATACAAATAATAATTAAATTTATGAGTAGAAGTTTGGATGGAGTTTTATTAAATAGGTAATCTTAAATTATATCTAAAAATATATAAGATTTTTTTTATATACATTTAGGAGAACAAAACAAAGATTCAAGAAGATGTCATTCATGCCATGTTTTAATTTTTATTCTTTCTTGTTTCTCAAAGATAAAAAAAAAAAAAAAAAGTTATCCTCTCTCAAATATGGTTCGTTATTTGATTATTTTCTCTTGAGTGAATTTTCAGTGAAACACATTCTCTACCCAAGTAATTGCAAGATGCAAGCTTCACACTAAGAGGAATCAAAGTCCTAAGTATCAACGTCCTTTAAGTGTCAATTTTTATTCTCCATCTCAACATAAATTAAACTTATTTTCGTGAAGATATCTATTTATAAAAGCAAAATATCTTAGAGTCACAAAAATAAAAATGAGATATAGATACGAGACATAAATATGATACCAAATAGATATGGTAACTGTTGGGATTAGATTTGATTGAGTTATTTGGATTGGATTTGATCTAGTTATTTGAATTAGATTTGATTTAGTCATTCTTCAATTGGATGAGAGATTTCTCCCAATTCTTCTGATCTTTCTAGTTTTCTTTGTCTGTTCCTAACATTTTGGTATTAGAGTCATGCCCTAAACTAGTTAAAACTAGAAGCAGCAGTCTTCTACGTGTGTCATAATAAAAGTATGTCGATGGAGAGTCCACTTGTGCAGTTTGCTGGAGGAAGGAGCCAAGGTCGTGGAAGTTTTAGAGACAGAGGAAGGGGACGAGGCAGACAAACCTTCAACAAGGTCATAGTGGAGTGCTATAACTGTCACAAGCTAGGACATTTTCAATGGAAATGTCAAAGCAATACCAGACGAGGCAGACAAACCTTCAACAAGGCCACAGTGGAGTGCTATAACTGTCACAAGCTAGGACATTTTCAATGGGAATGTCAAAGCAAGGAGAAGGAGACAAACTATGCAGAGAATCGAGAAGAGATGTCGCTGATGGCTTACGTGAATATGAATAAGGCCAATATTGAAGATATGTGGTTCCTTGACTCGGGATGTAGCAATCATATGTGTGGGAAGAAGGAATATTTTTTAGATTTTGATGGAAGTTTCAGAGATTCAGGGAAGCTGGGCAACAACTCAAGCATGGTTGTAACCGGAAAGGGTAATGTACGACTGGAAGTGAATGGAATCATAATGATAATCACAGGAGTGTTCTATGTGCCAGACCTGAGGAACAATTTGTTGAGTAGTGGTAAATTGCAAGCAAAGGGGGTTACCTTTTTGTTTCAAAATGAAACATGCAAGATGTTTCATCCTAAGAGAGGCTTAATCATGGAGACAAAGATGTCTTTGAATCGAATGTTCGTATTGCATGGTATATCTTAGCCTGTAGCAGCCGTTCAAACTCAATTGAAACTTATGGGGAGAAGTGGTTCAAGGTCTCTGTCGTACACTCACCGCTCCAATTCCTCTCGCCATAGTCAGAGAAGCTGAAGGTGTTAGGATCGCACAACAACGCACATGCTCGATCTAGATGAACACAAAGAAAATGATAGAGAAAAGTGCAAGGAGAACTCTGGCTAAAAGGATTTTTCTAATGATGATTTCACGTTTGTACAGTAAGAGAGAATTATAGAGAAAATAAAGTACATCTCAAAGCTCTACCGGACGGGATATATATATAGTTCAATTTACTATATATAGCTTTACCAGATTTAATCATCTACTATATATATCTTTACCCGATTTAACCATCTATTATATATAGTTATTTACCCTATATAGTTTTATCGGATATAGCTTTACCAAATATAGCTTTACCGGATATAACCGTTGACCAAGCTATAAATAAGCATGAGACTCCATAACCTAACAGAAGGGACCCAAGTTCTTCCCCCTATCATTCCACTACCAATTCCAAGAGAAGCAGCCGTTCAAGTTCCCTCAGTTGTCAATGCAGAAGTAGGTCTTCCTCGTTATCTCCTTTCCCCAAATCGTCCAGTTCCAGTCCTAGTTGTGCATCAACTGATTGAAATCATTCCATAGAGAAGGTTAAGAAAGAGGAAGAAGAGAAGAAAAGGCGTGAAGCAGAGTTGAAGAAGTTAGAAGAAGATGCAGCTAGGAGGATGGAAGAACTAATTCAGAAGAAGGTTGAAGAAAGGCTAAACTCTGAAGAGACTAAATTAGAAATACAGGGATGAATAGAGGAAGGTCGCACGAAGTTGTTTGATGATGTTGATGTGCAGCTTGAGAAAGAGAAAGAAGCCGCTCTTACTGCTACAAGACAAAAAGAATAACAAGCACGAAAAGAGAGAGAAGAGCTAGATAAAATGCTGGAAGAGAATAGAAGAAGGGTAGAAAAAGCACAGCAACGATTAGTTCTGGAGTTGCAGTAGAAGGAAGAAGAACAATATTGTGAGCTCGAGTTGATTCAGAGACAAAAAGAGGAGGCAACTTAGAGAACTAAGCTAGATAATAATAGTTTGAGTTGTGTTTTGCTGGGAGTTAGTGAAGAGTCAAAAGCTTACAGACTCTATGATATAGAAGCGGTAGATGAAAATAATGATATAGAAGCAGCAGATGAAAATATTGCGGAGGAAAACATTTCATCTGGCTCTTTGGCTGAAGCAAGCTCTCCTAGCTCGAATAAGGCGAGGAATAAGAGACCACCAGTCTAGATGAGAGACTATGCAATAGGAGAAGTTTTTTTTTTGTAAAGAAGATGATGAAGCTCAGCCATGTTTACCCCTACTGAACATGCCAACTTTGTAAACTTTAAAGAAGCATTGAAGAGTGAGAAATGGAGGCAAGCCATGGATCTAGAGCAATAAACAGAAATGAAACATGAGAATTGATGAAGTTACCTAGTGGAAGTTTGGTATGAGGTCGTAGATATAAACTGATTACTATTCGTGTTCAGTTTAAGGGAGAGATTGTTAGGATTAGATTTGATTGAGTTATTTGGATTAGATTTGATCTAGTTATTTGAATTAGATTTGATTTAGTCATTCTTCAATTGGATGAGAGATTTCTCCCAATTCTTATGATATTTACGATTTTCTTTTTCTTTTCCTAATAGTAACATGTCATTCTTAAGAAACCTAGGACACCGATGTGACAATGATACATTAATTAAAAAGAATTATTTCAAAAAGTTTATCAATTTTATATTAGAGATAAATTCATATAAATAAGTTTATATATTTGTATACTTAACAAAAAAGCTTAAGGTACGTTTCACTCTCAAAATATATTCAAAGTCAAGTGTCTGATACGATGGATTATAAATTTGTAATGTATCCATTGTATTAACAAGTGTTCAGTACATGCCCAACACGTGTCAGATTAGTGACACTAAGTTATTCTCATACTTTCTTTAGACCCATTTAAAGTAGTTTGAAAACTAGCACGTCAAATATTATAATTGACTAACTACAACTTCAATTTTGTGCTTTAGGATGTTTTGACCCAACAAAAAAATAAAATCCTTAATTTAGAAAGTCGATGAATAGCCACTAACATAATTAAAAATAAATAAATAAACATAAAACATGAATTGATTAAATTGGCTAATTGCTAACATAATTAAAAAAAATAAAAATGTAACAAACACACCGAAGTAAGATTAGGAACACAAGAAAAAAAAAACACAAACAGCCAAAAATCAAAATTTGGAAAGTGTTAAACAGTTTTGATATATATACATTTCAAGACTTTGCTCATGCAATATTCCCATGAAATCTAACACTAGAGCATCATAAAATTTAGAGAAATGATTGAAATTGATGTCATGTTCATATAGGTTGACTTTAATACAAAGGACAAATCGAACTTTCTTAAGGATAAATTGGGGACACCAGCCTAAGCTAATCAGGTAGGTGGCCTTACCATCCGTATGGTTATATTTGATGTTGACTGTGCCCGTGGTTCTGGAAGTGTCATATATATTGATATGTGTGAAATGTTTGTGAATCGATATGCTTATGATATGTTATAATATGTGAATTGTATGATAATACTTACGGTACCATGTGTTCAATGGTATATTTAAGATAGGATACGAGAAGGGTGCACTAAACATAATGTAACGATAGGAGTAAGACATGTTCATGAAACGTTATGGTTTGGTTACGTATCGAAGTGTTATGGGTATGACAGATTGATAAAAAAGATATGGTCACGATGGATTCATAAAACAATACGATTAGGTTATGGGTAGAAAGTGACAGGATTATGATAGATTGATAGAACGATAGCGTTAGGATACGTTCCTGTAACGTTATGACTAAGGTACGTTCAGTTAACGACACAACTATGATATGTCTAAGGACGTTAAGGCTATGATAAATTAGGGAAGGATATAACCATAAAGTTTTTACGATACGATATGATTATGATACGACATGTGAAGGACAGATATATATCCAACATGTTCAAAGAGAGACGTGAGAATAAATTATTCTCAACCTTTCTTTACATCGGTCAAAGAGTATTTGATAAGTTTTCAAAATTAAGGGTTTTCTTTTTTCTTTCTTTCTCCCTTTTCACGTTTAATTTTTTTTTTAAATAAAAAAAGTTTAATGTGAGAATGAAGAAGTTAGAAGGGAGAAAGAAATGAATGTAATAAAACTTTTCCATCGGTAGGAATGGAAATGGTGAATGGGTCCTTGACGATAGTTGACCGCTATACTCTGGTTTCGATGTAAGTGATGATTATCAGCAATATGAATTGTGTCAATACCACACCGTTATCAAGAGGAAGTAAAGTAGAGTAGAACAGATCAAGCGATCCATTTGTTGAGAGTACTGTAAGAGGGACACAGGTAAGAATGTTGGATATAACTACTCTTTCACATCTGAGTGATGAGTCTAATAGATCCAACTACAATATCAAAGAAACTTCAGCTGGTAGTGATTGCTTGCATTGGTGTCTCCGTGGTATCCCAGACACATGTAACATGATTTTTCTTGCTCAAATATAGCTTCATGTGTCTCTATTGGAAGGCTTCTTAATTTGCAGCCTTTGGTGAAGATGATCACTCCGAGGTGGGTTTGTTAGTGAAGATGCAATTGTATAATCAGGGTTTTATATAAATGGTCCCATTTATATCTATAAATGAAATTTGTGGTGTATTTTTTGGAAATTCAACAATAATCATCGGTTATTTGGTTACCATCCTAAAGAAATTCAACTTTCGACCTTTTGTGAATGCTCAAAGCTACTTGCAAAGTACTGTCGATTATGATCCATAATACTCACCGACTCGAAATTGAGGTTTGTTCATGTTTGAAAATGTGACAAACCAAAAGGCAAGATGCTAATTAATATTGTTTGAGATTGTTGTTGTAAATTCTTCATCTTTGAATACATATTTTGGTTGGCTTATGAATTTTTCCATCTTTTAAAAATATTATTTTTTTAGTTTGACCCTAATTTCATAATAGGCGATTGAATCACAATATTGCAATATTTTAAGTTACTTTTAAGATTAAAGGTCGATGAATAAAGTAATTACGGCAAGTTCTTTTTATGCATCTTATTCTGATCTAGCACATAAATGCTTTCTAATTATTTTATTTATTTTTTTATGAATTAGGTTCTGAAGATCATTTGATTATAAACGCTTTAATTCAAACAATATTTAATAACTAATCATTTTAATATTTATACTCAAATATACTAACAAGTACTAGTAACACTAGTCTCAATGACTTAAAGAATACAACTATTATCTCGAACTATAAACAATTTAATTCCAACCTATTCTAATGGACAAACGCTTTATTAGACTCTATTGTAAGATTTCACTTCATCAATTTAAGTAGCGTTCAACTACAACTACAAATATCAAATTCTTCAGTATTCATGAACAAAATCGGCCTAACAATGTCTCTTGGAACTATTTACCAAAGGTGTTAGAATGAGCCGTGTGGAAGGGTTGCCTTTAGATGCTTTAGTACCAATTAAGGATGTAAATATCCTAGTAGTGCAGAATTCCGGAAGGTTCGTAGTTGAAAAGAATAACGAGAATAGTGGACATCGTTTCATCTACAAGCATGTGGTGAACGGTCTTGTTGGTATGACTAGAGAACGTCGTCCTCGCAGAATTCATATTATTGTGATAGAAGTTATATATAACGATGATATTCCTTGGTCTTTTATTACAAAGGTGCAGAACTTTCTTTTTGTGCATGTGATATATCCATCACCACCTACTCATAAGCTCTCATCTTTTAAAGAAGTTCTCGAGTTTCATGCCATTCTTGTGGTAGAATTGTGGTTGAGTAGAATTTTGGGAAGTGGTTCAAGCAGAAGGTGTTAGGATCGCACAACAACGCACACGCTCGATCTAGATGAACACAAAGAAAAGGATAGAGAAAAGTGCAAGGAGAACTCTGGCTAAAAGGATTTTTTTATTGATGACTTCACGTATGTACAGTAAGAGACAATTATAGAGAATAGAAAGTACCTCTCAAAGCTCTACCGAACGGGATATATATATAGTTCAATTTACTATATATAGCTTTACTAGATTTAATCATCTACTATATATAGCTATTTACTATATATAGCTTTACTAGATTTAATCATCTACTATATATAGCTACTACATATATAGCTTTATCGGATAAAACTTTACCAAATATAGCTTTACCGGATATAACCGTTGACCAAGCTATAAATAAGCATCAGCTCCATAACCTAACAGAAGGGACCCAAGTCCTTCCCCCTATCATTCCACTACCCATTCCAGAAGAAGCAGTCATTCAAGTTCCCTCAGTTGCCAACGCAGAAGTAGGTCTTCCTCGTTATCTCCTTTCCCCAAATCGTCCAGTTCCAGTCCTAGTCGTGCATCAACTGATCGAAATCATTCCATAGAGAAGCTTAAGAAAGAGGAAGAAGAGAAGAAAAGGCGTGAAGCAGGAAGTTAGAAGAAGATGCAGCTAGGAGGATGGAAGAACTAATTCAGAAGAAGGTTGAAGAAATGCTAAACTCTGAAGGGACTAAATTAGAAATACAGGGACGAATAGAGGAAGGTCGCACGAAGTTGTTTGATGATGTTGATGTGGAGCTTGAGAAAGAGAAAGAAGCCGCTCTTACTGCTACAAGAAAAAAAAGAAAAACAAGCACGAAAAGAGAGAGAAGAGCTAGATAAAATGCTGGAAGAGAATAGAAGAAGGGTAGAAAAAGCACAGCAACGATTAGTTCTTGAGCTGCAGCAGAAGGAAGAAGAACAATATTGTGAGCTCGAGTTGATTCAGAGACAAAAAGAGGAGGCAGCTCAGAGAACTAAGCTAGATGATAAAAGTTTGAGTTATGTTTTGCTGGGAGTTAGTGAAGAGTCAAAAGCTTACAGACTATGATATAGAAGCGGCAGATGAAAATAATGATATAGAATCGGCAGATGAAAATAATAATATAGAAGCGGCAGATGAAAATAATGATATAGAAGCAGCAGATGAAAATACTGCGGAGGAAAATATTTCATCTGTCTCTTTGGCTGAAGCAAGCTCTCCTAGCTCGAATAAGGCGAGGAATAAGAGACCACCAGTCTAGATGAGAGACTATGCAATAGGAGAAGTTTTTTTTTGTAAAGAAGATGATGAAGCTCAGCCATGTTTACCCCTACTAAACCTGCAAACTTTGTAAACTTTAAAGAAGCATTGAAGAGTGAGAAATGGAGGCAAGCCATGGATCTGGAGCAATAAACAGAAATGACACATGAGAATTGATGAAGTTATCTGGTGGAAGTTTGGTATGAGGTCGTACATATAAACTGATTACTATTCGTGTTCAGTTTAAGGGAGAGATTGTTAGGATTAGATTTGATTGAGTTATTTGGATTAGATTTGATCTAGTTATTTGAATTAGATTTGATTTAGTCATTCTTCAATTGGATGAGAGATTTCTCCCAATTCTTATGATCTTTACGGTTTTCATTTTCTGTTTCTAACAGTAACATGTCATTCTTAAGAAACCTAGGACACCGATGTGACAATGATACATTAATTAAAAAGAATTATTTCAAAAAATTTATCAATTTTATATTAGAGATAAATTTATATAAATAAGTTTATATATTTGTATACTTAAAAAAAAGCTTAATGTACGTTTCACTCTCAAAATATATTCAAAGTCAAGTGTCTGATATGATGGATTATAAATTTGTAATGTATCCATTGTATTAACAAGTGTTCAGTACATGCCCAACACGTGTCAGATTAGTGACACTAAGTTATTCTCATACTTTCTTTACACCCATTTAAAGTAGTTTGAAAACTAGCACGTTGACTAACTACAACTTCAATTTTGTGCTTTAAGGATGTTTTGACCCAAGAGAAATAAAATCCTTTGTAACAACCCGGAAAAACAAGATAAAATAATAAAAATAATAATAATAATAGATAAATAAATAAATAAATAACTAATAAAAATATATATATATATTAAAAAAAAACATTTGTGAACCGATCCCTCCTCGGTTTAGTCTCTCACCACTGCTTCCTTAAAAATAAATTTAGGAATAAATCAAGAATTCTTTTCTGGGAAGATTTACCCAGAATTTCTTCATTCCTACTGTTAAGGATATTTAGTAATAAATTATAGTTTACCATATATATTAGATTTGATATTTTATTATAAGGCAAATATCTAACATTTGCCTTATTACTATAGGTATCTTTCCATTTATTGTTATTTCCAT
>NW_019268875.1:0-10876 GCF_002738365.1 Cucurbita moschata
TATCGGTATCCTCTTTAGGAACAGTTGCTTCCTCTTTTTGTTTAAACGTTTGGAGAAACCTGCTAAGCCCGCCTTTTTTACCAGGTGTGATTCAATCTTTCAGCTCAAACTTTTCTATTGTCCTACGAAAAAGGTAGGAGTACGACTATCTTTTCCTTTTCTTGCCTGAGCCAAGGGATCATTCAGTTTCTACCAAAAAGTTTGCTATCTATTAGTTGCCGTAATCGAATGTATTTTTCATTTCATGTTAGCTCCTCCAAGAGCTTCCTAGTCTGTAGTAGACGAAACCTTGGACTTCTATCGGACTTATAGCATTGCATGGTGAGCTCGCCGTTGAGGGTTGACCTTACAGGAGATCGAGCAGCCTTTCTTTCCCTACCTGGTATGCTTAATTTGGGTTTAATTAAGAGTGAGTCGTGCAAGGAAGAAGGAACTAAGAGGTTTAATTTGGGTTCGTTTGAACTAAAAAATGAACCAAAATTTTTCAAACGAACCCAAATTTAAGACTCACTAGCCCAAAGTCCATATGTGGTAAAAAAAAAACAAACCTTCCGTGGCCCAACCCTTATTCGCAGTCCGCATCCAACCATTTCTTTTTCAACCTACACGTATTCTCCAGGCCAAACTCACGTAACTAGTCACAAGATGCGGCCCACAACTGAACGGAAGACAAATGTCNAGTGTATGCTCGAATCACGTTTAGAAGAAATATTTTAGAAAACGTGAGCAAGGAAATACGTTAAAAATAATTTCAAATAAAGCAATATTATAAGCTACAAGTGAAGAAACAACAACTGGTCACGTTCTCCTATAGTACATTTTGGGACATTTTAGTCCAGATGGGTGTAGATATGATTTTGAGGACTAATCATACACCCCGTATTGGCACAACAATAATAGTAAAGGCCTATCTAAGATGAAAGAAAGTAAAAGGGGTTTGGAATGAGCATGCCACCATGAACCACAAATTGTTTACAAGAATAGCTGAGACATCTAACATGCAGCCACAGGCAACACGCCTTTGCCAATCATGACCGCGACATCTGCCCTTATACAATTTGTCAATATCTCTATCAACTTGCCCTTCATAAACTCAACGTTGTAGGATGAGGCTGACTTTAGGTCTCGCGATGCGCTTCTAGCTTATCTCAGCATTGAGGAGTCTTTTCCAACCTACTAGGAGCTGTTGAAAATTACTTCTCGGTTTGTTAACTCTTCAAGTCTTCTCTGTTGGTGTCTTTCCTACTTTCTTCGCTTGAAACAATTTCTTCTTTGCATGACGTCATACCACCTGCTTTTATTTGATGTTTTCTTGGTTGGAATAATAACGTTTCAAGTTACTGATGTGGACAACAGGGTTAGTCTGTATCCATAGGAGCAATTGGATTCTATATGATGTCTTCCTAATCTTGTGGACAACTTCGACTAGTCCATAGAATTTTCGCACCAGTCTTTGGTTCTTGTTGCTTTGAACTCAAAGTTGATCTGACCTTAACCATTAGTCAATATTTCTTCTTACATTTTCTCTATCATGTTCTTTGTGTTCATTTATATCAAGTGTGTGCATTGTTGTGTGATTCTAATAACTGGTATCAGAGCGAGGAGAGATTCACCACGATCTGTGAAGATGAAAAGTTCAAAGACTGGAATTGAAAAGTTTGATGGATTCATTATCAGTTTCTAGAAGATGCAGATTGAAGATTATCTATACGAGAAAGAAATTCAAGAACCCATTTTGGGGGTGAAGTTGGATACCATGACCACGGAGGAGTGGAAGCTCAAGGATTGTCACGCCGTAGGGTTAATTTGGTTGACGCTGCCAGGGAACTAAAAAAAGTGCGATTGGAAATGGTCCATACAGACATTTGGGGACCATCTCCAGTTTCTTCATTTCTAGTACAAAAATTTCATGGATTAGATGCCTCGCACTGTGCAACGACAACTCTCTATTTTCCTAAGGCTAGTCAGATATCTCATGACCACTCTTTTCCTCCTCACCATATCTAGACACTATAATGTTGATCCAGTATTGTCTTATATAGTTAACGTTCACTCTTTAACGTCCAAGGACATTTTATAACTACCACGAAAATCAAATCATACAAGTTTTACAACATATCATATACTACAAAATAGGGTTAGACTGCTTAATTGGTCGCGGAGAGACGTGTCATCGAGCTGAGTCATAGAGATATACGACTCTTTATCCTAAGAAAAAATCTATATAATTTAAAATCTGGCTGCTCTGATACCAATCTGTCACAACCCAAATTTCAAGGGTTCAAAACTCAAATAGAAACTAAAATTGAGAGTGAAAACAAATAAAAATAAAAGTAAATTAATATAAAATAAGAAAATGTTGTAAAATTAAAATGAGATTGAGAAAACAATACAACATTAAATATAAAATAAAATTAAATTATAAGATGATGTTGTTCAAATTTATCCAAAAAAAAAAAAAAATACAAAAAAACTCAAACACAAAGCTAGACTAAGGCTACATAACAACCCCATATGTGAGTGCATAACCTTTGAAGGCTCCCTCATCTCAACGATAAGTTTTGGTCTAGAATTCAAAACTTTCAGATCTTACCGTTCCTTAACCAGATTCAAATCCAGATTCTTGAACTCCTAGTACCTTAAATAAAGTTGGTATCCTCTAATAAAACAAGAATTTCTCTTAAGATCATTAAATTCTTATAGACTCCAGGCTCAATATCATTAATACAATTATGTTTTATCTTGAACACGCCAAACATGAAACTAAAGTGCGTTCAATTTAACTCCATTTTATTGCCATCTTGAATGATGTGTAGGGTGTATTCTTGATTTAAAAGTTCTTGTGACATGACAGTTCATATTAGTTAAGCTTTTTGCAAAATCACAAGTTAAAAGACAACAACGATGAACCTAGGTCTATTAGTCAATTCAAAGACAATTTCTTTCTCCATCTTATCGATAATAATAGTTCAACTAAATCCATATTATGCAAAGAAACAAGTTTACGACTCATAAAAACAACTACCTAAATTATGTCCTAAAAATTTGAAAACATAAGTTGTGGTTGATAATTACACAAAAATTTCCCTAAATCCATGAATTCGTGTCCAATTAGTCAATCCTAAAGATTGTAACTAGCATATAGTAATTGAAGCTCCACACATGAAGTAATTTAAAGTTCCCCTTACCTAACAAAAGTTCATCTCATCTTTAATGAAGCATGAATTGCACTGAAGTTCATGAAATGCTTATAGACTCCAACTCTGAGTACTATTAATGCAATTATGTTTCATATGAGTTTGTCATAAATGAAACTAAGGTGCATTCAATACAACTTTATTTTCTTGTCATACGAGGCAAAATAGAAAAATTAAATCAAACAAACTGATGAACTGAACCGAATCAATCCAACCAAAATTGATTAGTTTGTTTCTTTTGTTGGGTTGTTGGTTTATTTGATAACCCTTGTATATTATAACAATTCAACTTTTCGTTTTATAGCCCTCCAACTACCAAGAGAAAAATATATTTGAGTAGAAGCTAAAAATATTGGGTGTTCAAGAAAAGGCATTTGGTTTTGTGGTATGATTCTCACTTGAGGTGCAAGAGGTTTTGAGTTCAATTCTTGAAATGCCCCTATGTCTAAATCTTTTCTTATCTAAGGACTTCATATTCGAAATCAACCTAACTTCATATTCGACATTTTATACTTACCATCATGCTCTTAATACTCATAGTCTTTCTTAACATCCCATCCCAAGGCTTTATTCTCCAAGACAAATTCTACATCCGAGGACTTCACGTGTTTCATGCAATACGACAAAATACGACCTTAATACCTAGGCCTAAGGCTTCATACATACGTTTCAAGTGGTATAACAAGGGCATTTGGTCTAGTGGTATGAAAGTTCGATTCTCAAAATGCCCCTTCAAGAGATTGTAGTATGAAAGACATTTACCAAGTAAATAAATACATTAAAATAACACAAGTGACACATATGTAAACTATGTTATTAATATTTTATTTCTATTACATCTTTCCTTATTTATGAAATAATGAGCGGAGATATTTTTCATTTTCACAATTACTGATGACGAGAGGTTTAGGATTTTTTAATGTAAGAATCGTGGGGATGTAGCTTAGATGGTAGAGCGCTCGCTTCCGATGTGGAAAGTACGGAGATCGATACCTTGCATCTCCAAATGAATCGATCACTAAACTTATGAAATAATGAGATTCCATCTTTCCTTATTTATGAAATAATGAGCATAGGTAATTTTTTTTTTCATTTTTACAATTATTGATGACGGGAGGTTTAGGGTTTTCTGATGTAAGAATCGTGGGGATGTAATTCAGATAGTAGAGCGCTCACTTCTGATGTGGAAAGTACGGGGTTGATACCTTGCATCTCCAAATGAATCGATCACTAAATATATTATTTCTTTTCAATTTTTTCTTATTTACGACATAATGAGCATGGATAGTTTTTCATGTCACTATTATTGATGACGAGACGTTTAGGATTTTGTGACATAAGAATCGTGGGGATGTAGCTCAAATGGTAGACCACTTGCTTTGCATGCGAGAGTTACGGGGATAAATACCACGCATCTCCAAAATAAAACTATCTATTATTAAATATATTATTGAAAATTATTTCTTTTCAATTTTTCCTTATTCATGACAGGTTGAGTAGCGATATTTCTTCATTTTCACTATTATTGATGATGGAAAATTTAGGGTTTTGTGATGCAAGAATTGTGGGGATGTAGCTTCACTTAGGATGCGAGAGGTACGGCTTAGCATACGAGAGGTACGAGGATCGATACCTCGCATCTCCAAAAGAAACTATTTATTATTAATATTTTATTTCTATTCAATATTTCCTTATTTATGACATAATATGCAGAGATACTTTTTCATTTTCACAATTATTGATGAAGGGACGTTTATGGTTTTTTGATGTAAGAATTGTAGGGATGTAGTTCAAATGGTAGAGCGTTCATTTCCCATGTGGAAAGTACGGGGATCAATACCTTGCATCTCCGATTGAATCGATTACTAAGTATATTTTTTTTTTTCAATTTCTTCTTATTTAGGACATAATGAGCCGGGATAGTTTTTCATTTTCACTATTACCGATGACGAGATGTTTAGGACTTTGTGACATAAGAATTTTTGGGATATAGCTTAGATGGTAGAGCACTCGCTTTGCATGCGAGAGGTATGGGGATCGATACACAATTGTGGGGATGTAGCTTATGATGGGAATTTGAGGGTTTTATGATGCAACAATTGTGGGGATGTAGCTTATGATGGGAATTTGAGGGTTTTATGATGCAACAATTGTGGGGATGTAGCTTATGATTGGAAATTTAGGGTTTTATGATGCAAGAATTGTGGTCATGTAGCTTATGATGGGAAATTTAGGGTTTTATGATGCAAGAATTGTGGGGATGTAGCTTAGATGGTAGAGCTCATTTAGCATGCGAGAGTTAAGGGGATATCCCGCATCTCCAAAAGAAACTATTTGTTATTAATATTTTACTTCTATTCAACCTTTCCTTATTTATGACATAATTAGCGGAGATATTTTTTCATTTTCACTTGATGACGGGACATTTAGGGTTTTCTGATATAAGTATTGTGGGAATGTAGCTTAGATGGTAGATTGCTTGCTTAGCATGCGAGAGGTACGAGGATCGGATCGATACCCCATACCTCCAAAAGAAACTATTCGTTATTACTATTTTATTTCTGTTCAATTTTTCCTTATTTATGACATAATGAATAGCGTTATTTTTTTATTTTCACTATTGTTGATGACGAAATGTTTAGGATTTTGTGATGTAAGAATCTTGAGGATATAGCTTAGATGGTTGAGTGTTTGCATCCCATGTGAGAAGTACTGGGATCGATACCATGCATCAACAAAGGAAACAATTACTAAGTATATTAGTTCTTTTAAATTTTTCCTTATTTACGACATAATGAGCGGGGATAGTTTTTCATTTTCATATCATTGATGATGGGAAGTTTAGAGTTTTTTTTATGTAAAATCGTGGGAATGTAGCATGGGAGAGATACAGGGATCGATACCTCGCATCTCCAAAAGAAGCTATTCATTATTACTATTTTATTTCAATTAATATTTCCTTATTTATGACATAATGAGTAGCGATATTTTTTCATTTTCACTATTATTCATGACGAGATGCTTAGGGTTTCGTGACGTAAAAATTGTAGAGATATAGCTTAGATGGTAAAGCGCTCGCTTTGTATGCGAGTTGTACGGGGATTGATAACCCGCCTCTCCAAAAGAAAGTATTTAATTTGTTATTATATTTTTTCATTTTCACAATTATCGATGCCCCGCATCACCAAACCAAACTATTTGTTATTAATATTTTGATATTTTTTTATTTTCACTATTATTGATGATGGGACATTTAGGGTTTTATGATATAAAAATCATGGGGATGTAGCTCAGATGGTAGAGCATTCGCTTTGCATGCGATAGGTATGGGGATCGATACGTCGCATCTCCAAAAATAAGACTATCTATTATTAAATATATTATTTCTTTTCTATTTCTTCATTTTTACTATTATTGATGACGGAAAATTTAGGGTTTTGTGATGCAAAAATTGTGGGGATGTAGCTCAGATGGTAGAGCGCTCGCTTAGCATGCGAGAGGTACGGGGATCGATACCCTGCATCTCCAAAAAGGAGAAATTATTTTTTTAAGTATGAATTAATTTAACATGTTATGTATAAGGTGGGTACGAGAGAAAAAGAAAAGATACTTATAAAAGGATTATTATATCATTATGGCTGACTAATGTCCCACAAGCACATAGAGAGAGGACTTATTGTAAAGGAAATTTGATATATGATATATATACTACTTGTGGAGAGGGAATTTGATATATGATATACTACTTGTGGAGAGGGAAATTTGATATATGATATATATACTACTTGTGGAGAGGGAATTTGATATATGATATACTACTTGTGGAGAGGGAAATTTGATATATGATATATATACTACTTGTGGAGAGGGAATTTGATATATGATATACTACTTGTGGAGAGGGAATTTGATATATGATATACTACTTGTGGAGATGGAAATTTGATATATGATATATATACTACTTGTAGAGAGGGAATTTGATATATGATATACTACTTGTGGAGAGGGAATTTGATATATGATATAGGAGAGGGAATTTGATGAATTCCTTAAAGAGATAGGAGCTCCTCCAAATGATAAGAGCTTATTGGATGGCGGTAGCGTCCCATGCATATGACGGAACTTATAAGAGCTTATACTACTTGTAGTGGAGAGGGAATTTGATGAATTCCTTAAAAGATTCCTCCAAATGATAAGAGCTTATTGGATGGCGGTAGCGTCCCATGCATATGACGGAACTTCTTCACAATTGCAATATCTGACCAATGAATATTGTTGTCATTTATAGCTTCTATCACAATAATATAAAATTTGGGGTCAAAGCCTATATGGGACTGAAAAGACCACCACACGCTTGTAGATTAAATTATATCTACCACCTCTGAAATTTTCCACGGCAAACCTTCCAACAGCTTGCACTTCTTCATCATTGACATCCTTAATTGGAACTAGATTTTAAGGCAAATCTTCTCCACGACTCACTTTGGAACACTTTTATAGATAGTTTCAACAAACTTACTTTGCTCGTGAATACTTTAGAGTTCAATATTTATAGTTGGAGAACGCTATTCAAATTGATAGGGTCGAATCTTACAACAAAGTCTAATTGAGCCTCCCTCTATTAGGAGATAGCTTCGAATCAAATTCTTTAGTTTGGACAATGGTTGCATTGTTTTAGTCAAACAACCGAGACTAGTGTACTACCAATAGTATAAACATTTTGTACGTGTATTTTCTTACATATTAACAATTGTATACAAATAATAATTAAATTTATGAGTAGAAGTTTGGATGGAGTTTTATTAAATAGGTAATCTTAAATTATATCTAAAAATATATAAGATTTTTTTTATATACATTTAGGAGAACAAAACAAAGATTCAAGAAGATGTCATTCATGCCATGTTTTAATTTTTATTCTTTCTTGTTTCCCAAAGATTAAAAAAAAAAAAAAGTTATCCTCTCTCAAATATGGTTCGTTATTTGATTATTTTCTCTTGAGTGAATTTTAAGTGAAACACATTCTTTACCCAAGTAATTGCAAGATGCAAGCTTCACACTAAGAGGAATCAAAGTCCCAAGTATCAACGTCCTTTAAGTGTAAATTTTTATTCTCCATCTCAACATAAATTAAACTTATTTTCGTGAAGATATCTATTTATAAAAGCAAAATATCTCAGAGTCACAAAAATAAAAATGAGATATAGATACGAGACATAAATATGATACCAAATAGATATGGTAACTGTTAGGATTAGATTTGATTGAGTTATTTGGATTAGATTTGATCTAGTTATTTGAATTAGATTTGATTTAGTCATTCTTCAATTGGATGAGAGATTTCTCCCAATTCTTCTGATCTTTCCAATTTTCTTTTTCTGTTCCTAACAATTTGGTATCAGAGCCATGCCCTAAACTAGTTAAAACTAGAAGCAACAATCTTCTAAGTGTGTCATAATAAAAGTATGTCGATAGAGAGTCCACTTGTGCAGTCTGCTGGAGGAAGGAGTCAAGGTCGTGGAAGCTTTAGAGGCAGAGGAAGGGGACGAGGCAGACAAACCTTCAACAAGGCCATAGTGGAGTGCTATAACTGTCACAAGCTAGGACATTTTCATTGGGAATTTCAAGCATGGTTGTAACCGGAAAGGGTAATTTACAGCTGGAAGTGAATGGAATCATAATGATAATAACAGGAGTGTTCTATGTGCCAGACCTGAGGAACAATTTGTTGAGTAGTGGTAAATTGCAAGCAAAGAGGTTACCTTTTTGTTTCAAAATGGAACATGCAAGGTGTTTCATCCTGAGAGAGACTTAATCATGGAGACAAAGATGTCTTTGAATCGAATGTTCGTATTGCATGCTATATCTCAGCCTGTAGCAGCCACTCAAACTCAATTGAAACTTATGGGGAGAAGTGGTTCAAGGTCTCTGTCATAAACTCACCGCTCCAATTCTTATCGCCATAGTCAGAGAAGCAGAAGGGACCCAAGTCCTTCCCCCTATCATTCCACTACCCATTCCAGGAGAAGCAGCCGTTCAAGTTCCTTCAGTCGCCAACGTAGAAGTAGGTCTTCCTCGTTATCTCCTTTCCCCAAATCCTTCAGTTCCAGTCCTAGTTGTGCATCCACTGATCGGAATCATTCCATAGAGAAGCTTAAGAAAGAGGAAGAAGAGAAGAAAAGGCGTGAAGCAGAGTTGAAGAAGTTAGAAGAAGATGCAGCTAGGAGGATGGAAGAACTAATTAATTCAGAAGAAGTTGAAGAAAGGCTTGAGAAAGAGAAAGAAGTCGCTCTTAGTGCTACAAGACAAAAAGAAGAACAAGCATGAAAAGAGAGAGAAGAGCTAGATAAAATGCTGGAAGAGAATAGAAGAAGGGTAGAAAAAGCACAGCGACGATTAGTTCTGGAGCTGCAGCCGAAGGAAGAAGAACAATATTGTGAGCTCCAGTTGATTCAGAGACAAAAAGAGGAGACAGCTCAGAGAACTAGGCTAGATGATAAGAGTTTGAGTTATGTTTTGCTCAGAGTTAGTGAATAGTCAAAAGCTTACAGACTCTATGATATATAAGCTGCAAATTAAAATAACGATATAGAAGCGGCAGATGAAAATAATGATATAGAAGCGGTAGATGAAAATAATGATATAGAAGCGTCAGATGAAAATAATGATACAGAAGCAGCAAATGAAATACTGCAGAGAAAAATAATTTATATTGCTCTTTGGCTGAAGCAAGCTCTCCTAGCTCGAATAAGGCGAGGAATAAGAGACCACCAGTCTGGATGAGAAACTATGCAATAGGAGAAGTTTTTTTGTAAAGAAGATGATGAAGCTCAGCCATGTTTACCCCTATTGAACCTGCAAACTTTGTAAACTTTTAAGAAGCATTGAAGAGTGAGAAATGGAGGAAAGCCATGAATTTGGAGAAATAAACAGAAATGGCACATGAGAATTGATGTAGTTACCTGGTGGAAGTTTTGTATGAAGTCGTAGATATAAACTGATTACTATTCGTGTTCAATTTAAGGGAGGGATTGTTAGGATTAGATTTGATTGAGTTATTTGGATTAGATTTGATCTAGTTATTTGAATTAGATTTGATTTAGTCGTTCTTCAATTGGATGAGAGATTTCTCCCAATTCTTAGGATCTTTACAGTTTTCTTTTTCTGTTCGTAACAGTAACATGTCATTCTTAAAAAACTTGAACACTGATGTGACAATGATACGTTAATTAAAAAGAATTATTTCAAAAAAATTATCAATTTTATATTAGAGATAAATTCATATAAATAAGTTTATATATTTGTATACTTCAAAAAAAGCTTAATGTACGTTTCACTCTCAAAATATATTCAAAGTCAAGTGTCTGATACGATGGATTATAAATTTGTAATGTATCCATTGTATTAACAAGTGTTCAGTACATGCTCAATACGTGTCAGATTAGTGACACTAAGTTATTCCCATGCTTTCTTTACACCCATTTAAAGTAGTTTAAAAACTAGCCTGTCAAATATTATAATTGACTAACTAACAACTTCAATTTTGTGCTTAAGTATAGAGAAATAAAATCCATAATTTAGAAAGATAGGTCTAAGAAATAAAATCCTTAAATACTTTTTAGTTTTAAAATAAATTAATTTTTTAGTTTAAAATAAATTGATTTTTTAGTTTTAAT
>NW_019268876.1:0-10857 GCF_002738365.1 Cucurbita moschata
TCATCAAGCCTAATCATTCGCAACGAAAGTTTCAAAAAACGTCGATCGTGACTCAGTTTTTTTAGCACGTACTTCAAACGTCCCAGATTAGGGTTTGATTTTAATCTCTCTTTTACTGTTCTATGCACTCCGTTTCTTCGAAATTATATAATCTTTCAACATGCCTAATCATTATCGACAGGAATTTTGAAAAACGTCAAACGTGACTGGGTCTTTTTAGCATGTACTTCAAACGTCACAGATTAGGGTTTCCGAATTAGGGTTTCGATTTTAAGCACTCTTTTATTGTTTCATGCACACCTCTTCTTAGAAATTCTATAATAATTCATTATGCCTGATCATTACCCACAGAAATTTCGAAAAACGTTGACCGTGACTCGGTTTTTTTTTATCATGTACTTCAAACGTCACAGATTAGGGTTTCCGAATTAGGGTTTCGATTTTAAGCACTCTTTTACTGTTTTTTACACTCCGTTTCTTCGACATTCTATTTTAAATCATCAAGCCTAATCATTCGCAACGAAAGTTTCAAAAAACGTCGACCGTGACTCAGTTTTTTTAGCACGTACTTCAAACGTCCCAGATTAGGGTTCGATTTTAATCTCTCTTTTACTGTTCTATGCACTCCGTTTCTTCGAAATTATATTCTAATTCAACATGCCTGATCATTATCGACAGGAATTTTGAAAAACGTCAAACGTGACTGGGTCTTTTTAGCATGTACTTCAAACGTCACAGATTAGGGTTTCCGAATTAGGGTTTCGATTTTAAGCACTCTTTTATTGTTTCATGCACACCTCATCTTAGAAATTCTATAATAATTCATTATGCCTGATCATTACCCACAGAAATTTCGAAAAACGTTGACCGTGACTCGGTTTTTTTTTATCATGTACTTCAAACGTCACAGATTAGGGTTTCCGAATTAGGGTTTCGATTTTAAGCACTCTTTTACTGTTTTTTACACTCCGTTTCTTCGACATTCTATTTTAAATCATCAAGCCTAATCATTCGCAACGAAAGTTTCAAAAAACGTCGACCGTGACTCAGTTTTTTTAGCACGTACTTCAAACGTCCCAGATTAGGGTTCGATTTTAATCTCTCTTTTACTGTTCTATGCACTCCGTTTCTTCGAAATTATATTCTAATTCAACATGCCTGATCATTATCGACAGGAATTTTGAAAAACGTCAAACGTGACTGGGTCTTTTTAGCATGTACTTCAAACGTCACAGATTAGGGTTTCCGAATTAGGGTTTCGATTTTAAGCACTCTTTTATTGTTTCATGCACACCTCATCTTAGAAATTCTATAATAATTCATTATGCCTGATCATTACCCACAGAAATTTCGAAAAACGTTGACCGTGACTCGGTTTTTTTTTATCATGTACTTCAAACGTCACAGATTAGGGTTTCCGAATTAGGGTTTCGATTTTAAGCACTCTTTTACTGTTTCATGCACACCTCATCTTAGAAATTCTATAATAATTCATTATGCCTGATCATTACCCACAGAAATTTCGAAAAACGTTGACCGTGACTCGGTTTTTTTTTATCATGTACTTCAAACGTCACAGATTAGGGTTTCCGAATTAGGGTTTCGATTTTAAGCACTCTTTTACTGTTTTTTACACTCCGTTTCTTCGACATTCTATTTTAAATCATCAAGCCTAATCATTCGCAACGAAAGTTTCAAAAAACGTCGACCGTGACTCAGTTTTTTTAGCACGTAATTCAAACGTCCCAGATTAGGGTTCGATTTTAATCTCTCTTTTATTGTTCTATGCACTCCGTTTCTTCGAAATTATATTCTAATTCAACATGCCTGATCATTATCGACAGGAATTTTGAAAAACGTCAAACGTGACTGGGTCTTTTTAGCATGTACTTCAAACGTCACAGATTAGGGTTTCCGAATTAGGGTTTCGATTTTAAGCACTCTTTTATTGTTTCATGCACACCTCATCTTAGAAATTCTATAATAATTCATTATGCCTGATCATTACCCACAGAAATTTCGAAAAACGTTGACCGTGACTCGGTTTTTTTTTATCATGTACTTCAAACGTCACAGATTAGGGTTTCCGAATTAGGGTTTCGATTTTAAGCACTCTTTTACTGTTTTTTACACTCCGTTTCTTCGACATTCTATTTTAAATCATCAAGCCTAATCATTCGCAACGAAAGTTTCAAAAAACGTCGACCGTGACTCAGTTTTTTTAGCACGTACTTCAAACGTCCCAGATTAGGGTTCGATTTTAATCTCTCTTTTACTGTTCTATGCACTCCGTTTCTTCGAAATTATATTCTAATTCAACATGCCTGATCATTATCGACAGGAATTTTGAAAAACGTCAAACGTGACTGGGTCTTTTTAGCATGTACTTCAAACGTCACAGATTAGGGTTTCCGAATTAGGGTTTCGATTTTAAGCACTCTTTTATTGTTTCATGCACACCTCATCTTAGAAATTCTATAATAATTCATTATGCCTGATCATTACCCACAGAAATTTCGAAAAACGTTGACCGTGACTCGGTTTTTTTTTATCATGTACTTCAAACGTCACAGATTAGGGTTTCCGAATTAGGGTTTCGATTTTAAGCACTCTTTTACTGTTTTTTACACTCCGTTTCTTCGACATTCTATTTTAAATCATCAAGCCTAATCATTCGCAACGAAAGTTTCAAAAAACGTCGACCGTGACTCAGTTTTTTTAGCACGTAATTCAAACGTCCCAGATTAGGGTTCGATTTTAATCTCTCTTTTATTGTTCTATGCACTCCGTTTCTTCGAAATTATATTCTAATTCAACATGCCTGATCATTATCGACAGGAATTTTGAAAAACGTCAAACGTGACTGGGTCTTTTTAGCATGTACTTCAAACGTCACAGATTAGGGTTTCCGAATTAGGGTTTCGATTTTAAGCACTCTTTTATTGTTTCATGCACACCTCATCTTAGAAATTCTATAATAATTCATTATGCCTGATCATTACCCACAGAAATTTCGAAAAACGTTGACCGTGACTCGGTTTTTTTTTATCATGTACTTCAAACGTCACAGATTAGGGTTTCCGAATTAGGGTTTCGATTTTAAGCACTCTTTTACTGTTTTTTACACTCCGTTTCTTCGACATTCTATTTTAAATCATCAAGCCTAATCATTCGCAACGAAAGTTTCAAAAAACGTCGACCGTGACTCAGTTTTTTTAGCACGTAATTCAAACGTCCCAGATTAGGGTTCGATTTTAATCTCTCTTTTATTGTTCTATGCACTCCGTTTCTTCGAAATTATATTCTAATTCAACATGCCTGATCATTATCGACAGGAATTTTGAAAAACGTCAAACGTGACTGGGTCTTTTTAGCATGTACTTCAAACGTCACAGATTAGGGTTTCCGAATTAGGGTTTCGATTTTAAGCACTCTTTTATTGTTTCATGCACACCTCATCTTAGAAATTCTATAATAATTCATTATGCCTGATCATTACCCACAGAAATTTCGAAAAACGTTGACCGTGACTCGGTTTTTTTTTATCATGTACTTCAAACGTCACAGATTAGGGTTTCCGAATTAGGGTTTCGATTTTAAGCACTCTTTTACTGTTTTTTACACTCCGTTTCTTCGACATTCTATTTTAAATCATCAAGCCTAATCATTCGCAACGAAAGTTTCAAAAAACGTCGACCGTGACTCAGTTTTTTTAGCACGTACTTCAAACGTCCCAGATTAGGGTTCGATTTTAATCTCTCTTTTACTGTTCTATGCACTCCGTTTCTTCGAAATTATATTCTAATTCAACATGCCTGATCATTATCGACAGGAATTTTGAAAAACGTCAAACGTGACTGGGTCTTTTTAGCATGTACTTCAAACGTCACAGATTAGGGTTTCCGAATTAGGGTTTCGATTTTAAGCACTCTTTTATTGTTTCATGCACACCTCATCTTAGAAATTCTATAATAATTCATTATGCCTGATCATTACCCACAGAAATTTCGAAAAACGTTGACCGTGACTCGGTTTTTTTTTATCATGTACTTCAAACGTCACAGATTAGGGTTTCCGAATTAGGGTTTCGATTTTAAGCACTCTTTTACTGTTTTTTACACTCCGTTTCTTCGACATTCTATTTTAAATCATCAAGCCTAATCATTCGCAACGAAAGTTTCAAAAAACGTCGACCGTGACTCAGTTTTTTTAGCACGTAATTCAAACGTCCCAGATTAGGGTTCGATTTTAATCTCTCTTTTATTGTTCTATGCACTCCGTTTCTTCGAAATTATATTCTAATTCAACATGCCTGATCATTATCGACAGGAATTTTGAAAAACGTCAAACGTGACTGGGTCTTTTTAGCATGTACTTCAAACGTCACAGATTAGGGTTTCCGAATTAGGGTTTCGATTTTAAGCACTCTTTTATTGTTTCATGCACACCTCATCTTAGAAATTCTATAATAATTCATTATGCCTGATCATTACCCACAGAAATTTCGAAAAACGTTGACCGTGACTCGGTTTTTTTTTATCATGTACTTCAAACGTCACAGATTAGGGTTTCCGAATTAGGGTTTCGATTTTAAGCACTCTTTTACTGTTTTTTACACTCCGTTTCTTCGACATTCTATTTTAAATCATCAAGCCTAATCATTCGCAACGAAAGTTTCAAAAAACGTCGACCGTGACTCAGTTTTTTTAGCACGTACTTCAAACGTCCCAGATTAGGGTTCGATTTTAATCTCTCTTTTACTGTTCTATGCACTCCGTTTCTTCGAAATTATATTCTAATTCAACATGCCTGATCATTATCGACAGGAATTTTGAAAAACGTCAAACGTGACTGGGTCTTTTTAGCATGTACTTCAAACGTCACAGATTAGGGTTTCCGAATTAGGGTTTCGATTTTAAGCACTCTTTTATTGTTTCATGCACACCTCATCTTAGAAATTCTATAATAATTCATTATGCCTGATCATTACCCACAGAAATTTCGAAAAACGTTGACCGTGACTCGGTTTTTTTTTATCATGTACTTCAAACGTCACAGATTAGGGTTTCCGAATTAGGGTTTCGATTTTAAGCACTCTTTTACTGTTTCATGCACACCTCATCTTAGAAATTCTATAATAATTCATTATGCCTGATCATTACCCACAGAAATTTCGAAAAACGTTGACCGTGACTCGGTTTTTTTTTATCATGTACTTCAAACGTCACAGATTAGGGTTTCCGAATTAGGGTTTCGATTTTAAGCACTCTTTTACTGTTTTTTACACTCCGTTTCTTCGACATTCTATTTTAAATCATCAAGCCTAATCATTCGCAACGAAAGTTTCAAAAAACGTCGACCGTGACTCAGTTTTTTTAGCACGTACTTCAAACGTCCCAGATTAGGGTTCGATTTTAATCTCTCTTTTACTGTTCTATGCACTCCGTTTCTTCGAAATTATATTCTAATTCAACATGCCTGATCATTATCGACAGGAATTTTGAAAAACGTCAAACGTGACTGGGTCTTTTTAGCATGTACTTCAAACGTCACAGATTAGGGTTTCCGAATTAGGGTTTCGATTTTAAGCACTCTTTTATTGTTTCATGCACACCTCATCTTAGAAATTCTATAATAATTCATTATGCCTGATCATTACCCACAGAAATTTCGAAAAACGTTGACCGTGACTCGGTTTTTTTTTATCATGTACTTCAAACGTCACAGATTAGGGTTTCCGAATTAGGGTTTCGATTTTAAGCACTCTTTTACTGTTTCATGCACACCTCATCTTAGAAATTCTATAATAATTCATTATGCCTGATCATTACCCACAGAAATTTCGAAAAACGTTGACCGTGACTCGGTTTTTTTTTATCATGTACTTCAAACGTCACAGATTAGGGTTTCCGAATTAGGGTTTCGATTTTAAGCACTCTTTTACTGTTTTTTACACTCCGTTTCTTCGACATTCTATTTTAAATCATCAAGCCTAATCATTCGCAACGAAAGTTTCAAAAACCTTCGACCGTGACTCAGTTTTTTTAGCACGTACTTCAAACGTCCCAGATTAGGATTCGATTTTAATCTCTCTTTTACTGTTCTATGCACTCCGTTTCTTCGAAATTATATTCTAATTCAACATGCCTGATCATTATCGACAGGAATTTTGAAAAACGTCAAACGTGACTGGGTCTTTTTAGCATGTACTTCAAACGTCACAGATTAGGGTTTCCGAATTAGGGTTTCGATTTTAAGCACTCTTTTATTGTTTCATGCACACCTCATCTTAGAAATTCTATAATAATTCATTATGCCTGATCATTACCCACAGAAATTTCGAAAAACGTTGACCGTGACTCGGTTTTTTTTTATCATGTACTTCAAACGTCACAGATTAGGGTTTCCGAATTAGGGTTTCGATTTTAAGCACTCTTTTACTGTTTTTTACACTCCGTTTCTTCGACATTCTATTTTAAATCATCAAGCCTAATCATTCGCAACGAAAGTTTCAAAAAACGTCGACCGTGACTCAGTTTTTTTAGCACGTACTTCAAACGTCCCAGATTAGGGTTCGATTTTAATCTCTCTTTTACTGTTCTATGCACTCCGTTTCTTCGAAATTATATTCTAATTCAACATGCCTGATCATTATCGACAGGAATTTTGAAAAACGTCAAACGTGACTGGGTCTTTTTAGCATGTACTTCAAACGTCACAGATTAGGGTTTCCGAATTAGGGTTTCGATTTTAAGCACTCTTTTATTGTTTCATGCACACCTCATCTTAGAAATTCTATAATAATTCATTATGCCTGATCATTACCCACAGAAATTTCGAAAAACGTTGACCGTGACTCGGTTTTTTTTTATCATGTACTTCAAACGTCACAGATTAGGGTTTCCGAATTAGGGTTTCGATTTTAAGCACTCTTTTATTGTTTCATGCACACCTCATCTTAGAAATTCTATAATAATTCATTATGCCTGATCATTACCCACAGAAATTTCGAAAAACGTTGACCGTGACTCGGTTTTTTTTTATCATGTACTTCAAACGTCACAGATTAGGGTTTCCGAATTAGGGTTTCGATTTTAAGCACTCTTTTACTGTTTTTTACACTCCGTTTCTTCGACATTCTATTTTAAATCATCAAGCCTAATCATTCGCAACGAAAGTTTCAAAAACCTTCGACCGTGACTCAGTTTTTTTAGCACGTACTTCAAACGTCCCAGATTAGGATTCGATTTTAATCTCTCTTTTACTGTTCTATGCACTCCGTTTCTTCGAAATTATATTCTAATTCAACATGCCTGATCATTATCGACAGGAATTTTGAAAAACGTCAAACGTGACTGGGTCTTTTTAGCATGTACTTCAAACGTCACAGATTAGGGTTTCCGAATTAGGGTTTCGATTTTAAGCACTCTTTTATTGTTTCATGCACACCTCATCTTAGAAATTCTATAATAATTCATTATGCCTGATCATTACCCACAGAAATTTCGAAAAACGTTGACCGTGACTCGGTTTTTTTTTATCATGTACTTCAAACGTCACAGATTAGGGTTTCCGAATTAGGGTTTCGATTTTAAGCACTCTTTTATTGTTTCATGCACACCTCATCTTAGAAATTCTATAATAATTCATTATGCCTGATCATTACCCACAGAAATTTCGAAAAACGTTGACCGTGACTCGGTTTTTTTTTATCATGTACTTCAAACGTCACAGATTAGGGTTTCCGAATTAGGGTTTCGATTTTAAGCACTCTTTTACTGTTTTTTACACTCCGTTTCTTCGACATTCTATTTTAAATCATCAAGCCTAATCATTCGCAACGAAAGTTTCAAAAAACGTCGACCGTGACTCAGTTTTTTTAGCACGTACTTCAAACGTCCCAGATTAGGGTTCGATTTTAATCTCTCTTTTACTGTTCTATGCACTCCGTTTCTTCGAAATTATATTCTAATTCAACATGCCTGATCATTATCGACAGGAATTTTGAAAAACGTCAAACGTGACTGGGTCTTTTTAGCATGTACTTCAAACGTCACAGATTAGGGTTTCCGAATTAGGGTTTCGATTTTAAGCACTCTTTTATTGTTTCATGCACACCTCATCTTAGAAATTCTATAATAATTCATTATGCCTGATCATTACCCACAGAAATTTCGAAAAACGTTGACCGTGACTCGGTTTTTCGATATCATGTACTTCAAACGTCACAGATTAGGGTTTCCGAATTAGGGTTTCGATTTTAAGCACTATTTTTCTGTTTTTTACACTCCGTTTCTTCGACATTCTATTTTAAATCATCAAGCCTAATCATTCGCAACGAAAGTTTCAAAAAACGTCGACCGTGACTCAGTTTTTTTAGCACGTACTTCAAACGTCCCAGATTAGGGTTCGATTTTAATCTCTCTTTTACTGTTCTATGCACTCCGTTTCTTCGAAATTATATTCTAATTCAACATGCCTGATCATTATCGACAGGAATTTTGAAAAACGTCAAACGTGACTGGGTCTTTTTAGCATGTACTTCAAACGTCACAGATTAGGGTTTCCGAATTAGGGTTTCGATTTTAAGCACTCTTTTATTGTTTCATGCACACCTCATCTTAGAAATTCTATAATAATTCATTATGCCTGATCATTACCCACAGAAATTTCGAAAAACGTTGACCGTGACTCGGTTTTTTTTTATCATGTACTTCAAACGTCACAGATTAGGGTTTCCGAATTAGGGTTTCGATTTTAAGCACTCTTTTACTGTTTCATGCACACCTCATCTTAGAAATTCTATAATAATTCATTATGCCTGATCATTACCCACAGAAATTTCGAAAAACGTTGACCGTGACTCGGTTTTTCGATATCATGTACTTCAAACGTCACAGATTAGGGTTTCGGAATTTAGGGTTTCGAATTAAAGCACTCTTTTACTGTTTTTTACACTCCCTTTCTTCGACATTCTATTTTAAATCATCAAGCCTAATCATTCGCAACGAAAGTTTCAAAAAACGTCGACCGTGACTCAGTTTTTTAGCACGTACTTCAAACGTCCCAGATTAGGGTTCGATTTTAATCTCTCTTTTACTGTTCTATGCACTCCGTTTCTTCGAAATTATATTCTAATTCAACATGCCTGATCATTATCGACAGGAATTTTGAAAAACATCAAACGTGACTGGGTCTTTTTAGCATGAACTTCAAACGTCACAGATTAGGGTTTCCGAATTAGGGTTTCGATTTTAAGCACTCTTTTATTGTTTCATGCACACCTCTTCTTAGAAATTCTATAATAATTCATTATGCCTGATCATTACCCACAGAAATATCGAAAAACGTTGACCGTGACTCGGTTTTTTTTTATCATGTACTTCAAACGTCACAGATTAGGGTTTCCGAATTAGGGTTTCGATTTTAAGCACTCTTTTATTGTTTCATGCACACCTCTTCTTAGAAATTCTATAATAATTCATTATGCCTGATCATTACCCACAGAAATTTCGAAAAACGTTGACCGTGACTCGGTTTTTCGATATCATGTACTTCAAACGTCACAGATTAGGGTTTCTGAATTTAGGGTTTCGAATTAAAGCACTCTTTTACTGTTTTTTACACTCCGTTTCTTCGACATTCTATTTTAAATCATCAAGCCTAATCATTCGCAACGAAAGTTTCAAAAAACGTCGACCGTGACTCAGTTTTTTTAGCACTTACTTCAAACGTCCCAGATTAGGGTTCGATTTTAATCTCTCTTTTACTGTTCTATGCACTCCGTTTCTTCGAAATTATATTCTCTTTCAACATGCCTGATCATTATCGACAGGAATTTTGAAAAACATCAAACGTGACTGGGTCTTTTTAGCATGTACTTCAAACGTCACAGATTAGGGTTTCCGAATTAGGGTTTCGATTTTAAGCACTCTTTTATTGTTTCATGCACACCTCTTCTTAGAAATTCTATAATAATTCATTATGCCGGATCATTACCCACAGAAATTTTGAAGAACGTTGACCGTGACTAGGTTTTTCTTTATCATGTACTTCAAACGTCACAGATTAGGTTTTCTGAATTAGGGTTTCGATTTTAAGCACTCTTTTTCTGTTTTTTACACTCCGTTTCTTCGACATTCTATTTTAAATCATCAACCTAATCATTCGCAACGAAAGTTTCAAAAAACGTCGACCGTGACTCAGTTTTTTTAGCATGTACTTCAAACGTCACAGATTAGGGTTTTCGAATTAGGGTTTCGATTTTAAGCACTCTTTTTCTGTTTTTTACACTCCGTTTCTTCGACATTCTATTTTAAATCATCAACCTAATCATTCGCAACGAAAGTTTCAAAAAACGTCGACCGTGACTCAGTTTTTTTAGCATGTACTTCAAACGTCCCAAATTAGGTTTCGATTTTAATCTCTCTTTTACTGTTCTATGCACTCCGTTTCTTCGAAATTATATTCTAATTCAACATGCCTGATCATTATCGACAGAAATTTTGAAAAACGTCAAAACGTGACTGGGTCTTTTTACATGTACTTCAAACGTCACAGATTAGGGTTTCCGAATTAGGGTTTCGATTTTAAGCACTCTTTTATTGTTTCATGCACACCTCTTCTTAGAAATTCTATAATAATTCATTATGCCTGATTATTACCCACAGAAATTTCGAAAAACGTTGACCGTGACTCGTTTTTTTTTTTTTATCATGTACTTCAAACGTCACAGATTAGGGTTTCCGAATTTAGGGTTTCGAATTAAAGCACTCTTTCACTGTTTTTTGCACTCCGTTTCTTCGACATTCTATTTTAAATCATCAAGCCTAATCATTCGCAACGAAAGTTTAAAAA
>NW_019268877.1:0-14185 GCF_002738365.1 Cucurbita moschata
ATGACATGACTTATTAAATGGCACGCGTCATCATAAATACTACAATTCATCAAACCGAGTCAATAGTAGAACCAATTACTTAGTTGGTCTAGGTTGGAGTTACTAATTATTCTTGGTACTAGCTTGAGTCTACTCCTCAACGATCAATTCAACTTTAAATCTTTCATCTTTGTTTATAAACCATACTTCCTTGAGATGCTACTTAAAATGAGGTACAACATGTATGAGATTGAGATGCTGGAAGAGGATCTAAAGAAGATCCAAGACTCTAGCATAAACCGTTTTCTGGATCCTTTGAAATGAACAGCCTTAGCATTCAAGGGCATGCGGTGGAATTGACCTGCACCATCAAAAGGTGTCCAATTGTACAAGGTGCACGTTATGGAAAGTACCTAATCACCATTAATTTCTTCTGTGAAGTTTTCTGCTATGCTAAATTTTCTTGCATCAAATGAGCGATTTGAACTCCTAACCCATGCAAGAAAAATTGATCTCCAAGCATTCGTGATGTTTTCATGAATTTTAAACGGTATATCTTCAATAATTTTGGAGGAAAGCCTTGGCCCTTAAAGTTCCATCTTGAATACCTCTCATAGCCATAAACCCTGAATTCAATGGTTGTGTTTGTTGTACCCAAATGCCATAACTAAAGTGCTATGATACCAATTGTTGTAGTAGAAACAGAAACAAGATCAATCACACTCACACACCTACGAACATAAATTGAACAAATAGAAACAAAGATTTACGTAGTTCAAAAAGAAGAAAGTCTCATACATCCACGAGAAGTAGTCAATCACAATAACTAAAGTGTTTACAAGTGTATTCATGAACCAAGTTTTCATGACAATTCTCAACAATCTCCACCTTTAAAGAAGATCTCCAAGCAGATAACCTACTCTTGCTATCACCAATCAAACCGACTATTTCTTCCGTCCAATCTTGATCAACTCTATGTAATGTTGTAACTTTTCCAATCACCTATGTCAACATATTCATATGATCATTAGCAATTCCAATTTTAAATAAACGATTGTCCCTTCAATAAAAAGTTCTCTAACAAAATGAAATAAGACACGAATATGCTTGGTTCAAGCATGATGAACTTTGTTCTTCGACAAACAAACATCACTCTAGCTATCACAAAACATCTTTACGTGTTCGTGAGAAATACCCAAGTCATTAACCAAACAATGCATCTAAATGTTTTTTTAAAGGCTTCAGTGACCATCATATATGCTTTGGTAGTAAACAATAAAACAGTAGTCTGTAATATTGAAAGCCAATAAACAGGTCCACTAGTCATAGTGAACAAATAACCGGTAGTGGATCGACGCTTATTAATCTCCACAATTCTCTTGGAAACAATTGACATGTCATCAAATATAAAAGATCAAATTGATGAACAAGCCATTAACGTGCGGTCTTCAAAATATCTATCTTGCTACCGTCGAATCAAATAAAATTTAAAACATAAAAATGTAATATTTTAAATAAATATACTAGAAGTGAAAATTAACAACACGGAAATCAATTTAATAATTAACACCATTGTTATAAAAAAAAACCATAAACAAAATTAAACATTGAATAACACATTACTTTTGAAAACATTGAAAACACAATTTAGAAGCGGCAAGAAAAATGCCAATTGTGAACTTAAAGAACTTATTACCAAACAAATTTCAAACAATTCTGTTTATTGTTTTCTTCCAACAATAAAATGTTAATTTTACGGTTTATAGCAAAGCAGGACCTTAATTTTAACCTAAATTAAGAAGCAAATTCTATATAAAAAGAAAAAATGGAAGTTTAGAGAACATAATAGAACATATGATGTCAAATAAATCTAATTTATTTTTGAGAGTGTGTACTCTCATATTCTTTGGATTGCACTTCATAGTCTACGAAACCGATGCTAAAAAAGTGGTTGAAGTCGATGTAGACGACACCATTCGAGAAGAGGGATTGACAGACCAAATTGTAAAGCATCCAAAAGGAATATCCATTTCTTCATCTAGATCAAGCCAAAGAACATTATTTCACTTGACCCCTCCTCCACCCATCGTCCTTAGAATGTTATCGAAAGGCGTGCCCATTCCTCCATCTGGGCTGAGTCAAAGGACGTCAGACTATCCACCTCCTCCAATGCGTGCATCATCTCACATTTTAAACAAACAATCTAAGATCAATTCTGGGATGTTACCAAAAGGCGTACCCGTTCCTCCGTCGGGGCCGAGTCAAAGGACGTCAGACTATCCACCTCCTCCACCACATGCATCATTTGTCATTTTAAACAAACAATCTAAGATCAATTTTGGAATGTTACCGAAAGGTGTACCCATTCCTCCGTCTGGGCCGAGTCAAAGGACGTCAGACTATCCACCTCCTCCACCGCGTGCATCATCTGTCATTTTAAACAAACAATCTAAGATCAATTTTGGAATGTTATCGAAAGGTGTACCCATTCCTCCGTCTGGGCCGAGTCAAAGGACGTCAGACTATCCACCTCCTCCACCACATGCATCATTTGTCATTTTAAACAAACAATCTAAGATCAATTTTGGAATGTTACCGAAAGGTGTACCCATTCCTCCGTCTGGGCCGAGTCAAAGGACGTCAGACTATCCACCTCCTCCACCGCGTGCATCATTTGTCATTTTAAACAAACAATCTAAGATCAATTTTGGAATGTTACCGAAAGGTGTACCCATTCCTCCGTCTGGGCCGAGTCAAAGGACGTCAGACTATCCACCTCCTCCACCGCGTGCATCATCTGTCATTTTAAACAAACAATCTAAGATCAATTTTTGAATGTTACCAAAAGGTGTACCCGTTCCTCCATCCGTGCCGAGTCAAAGGACGCCAGACTATCCACCTCCTCCACCACGGGCATCATCTCACATTTTAAACAGACAATCTACAATCAATTTTGGGATGTTGCCAAAAGGCGTACCCGTTCCTCCATCTGGGTTGTGTCAAAGGGCGTCAGACTATCCACCTCCTCTGCCGCATGCATCATTTGTCATTTTAAACAAACAATCTAAGATCAAATTTGGAATGTTATCGAAAGGTGTACCCATTCCTCCGTCTGGGCCGAGTCAAAGGACGTCAGACTATCCACCTCCTCCACCGCGTGCATCATCTGTCATTTTAAACAAACAATCTAAGATCAAATTTGGAATGTTATCGAAAGGTGTACCCATTCCTCCGTCTGGGCCGAGTCAAAGGACGTCAGACTATCCACCTCCTCCACCGCGTGCATCATCTGTCATTTTAAACAAACAATCTAAGATCAATTTTTGAATGTTACCAAAAGGTGTACCCGTTCCTCCATCCGTGCCGAGTCAAAGGACGCCAGACTATCCACCTCCTCCACCACGGGCATCATCTCACATTTTAAACAGACAATCTAAAATCAATTTTGGGATGTTGCCAAAAGGCGTACCCGTTCCTCCATCTGGGTTGTGTCAAAGGGCGTCAGACTATCCACCTCCTCTGCCGCATGCATCATTTGTCATTTTAAACAAACAATCTAAGATCAAATTTGGAATGTTATCGAAAGGTGTACCCATTCCTCCGTCTGGGCCGAGTCAAAGGACGTCAGACTATCCACCTCCTCCACCGCGTGCATCATCTGTCATTTTAAACAAACAATCTAAGATCAATTTTTGAATGTTACCAAAAGGTGTACCCGTTCCTCCATCCGTGCCGAGTCAAAGGACGCCAGACTATCCACCTCCTCCACCACGGGCATCATCTCACATTTTAAACAGACAATCTAAAATCAATTTTGGGATGTTGCCAAAAGGCGTACCCGTTCCTCCATCTGGGTTGTGTCAAAGGGCGTCAGACTATCCACCTCCTCTGCCGCATGCATCATTTGTCATTTTAAACAAACAATCTAAGATCAAATTTGGAATGTTATCGAAAGGTGTACCCATTCCTCCGTCTGGGCCGAGTCAAAGGACGTCAGACTATCCACCTCCTCCACCGCGTGCATCATCTGTCATTTTAAACAAACAATCTAAGATCAATTTTGGAATGTTATCGAAAGGTGTACCCATTCCTCCGTCTGGGCCGAGTCAAAGGACGTCAGACTATCCAACTCCTCCACCGTGTGCATCACCTATCATTTTAAGCAAACAATTTAAGATCAATTTTGGAATGTTACCAAAAGGTGTACCCATTTCTCCGTCTGCGTCGAGTCAAAGGACGTCAGTCTATCCTCCTCCTCCACCGCATGCATCACCTGTCATTTTAAGCAAACAATCTAAGATCAATTTTGGAATGTTACCAAAAGGTGTACCCATTTCTTCGTCTACGCCGAGTCAAAGGATGTCAGACTATCCTCCTCCTGCACCGCATGCATCACCTGTCATTTTAAGCAAACAATCTAAGATCAATTTTGGAATGTTACCAAAAGGTATACCCATTCTTCCATCTAGGCCAAGTCAAAGGACGTCAGAATATCTTCCAACTCCACCGCATGCATCATCTGTCATTTTAAACACACAATCTAAGATCACTTTTGGAATGTTACCAAAAGGTGTACCCATTCCTCCGTCTTGGCCGAGTCAAAGGACTTCAGACTATCCAGTTCTTTGGCCAAAAATCAACTTTGGAATGTTACCGAAAGGTGTACCCATTCCTCCGTCTGGGCCGAGCCGAAGAACATCCGTCCATCCTCCTCCTACACCACATACTCCTTCCATTACACTACGGATATAATCTAAGATTTATTTTGGGATGCATCCTTAAAAACTTATAACACCATCTATGCTAGGTTGACTGACACCAATATGACTAACTCATCTACCCAAACTATGAGTATAATACATATTCAATAATAATAATAAAAATTAATGGGGAAGGTAATAATTTGACCGGTTTGAGTTTCCTATTTCATATATCTACTTTCATTACATTGTTGACCGTGAAGAACCTAAAGAATAATTTAGTTAAATTTACAACGTAAATAGAAGAAAATATGCTTTACCACTTTATTAAAAAATGAAGAGCATGATTTTTTTTTTTGTTGAGGAATCGCTGCTAAAGCAGGAAATCAAATCGTTTGTATTAAATTTCTTCGAATATAACTTAAAAGAGTATTGAATATATAGTTTCTAGGAAATATGTGTAACATGCATCATCAGTCTCCATATCAAATCAACTACATTCATCCTTTCAGCATTACGGAGGTCCACATGGGAAAGAAAGAATCACCATCTAAGAGACCATCCCCTATATCAATACGAAAAAAAAGTTCAAATTCTCTCTTCCTCACAATTCCATCAATTTGGGTTAGAAAATTAAATATCAAAATTATCTATATCAAGTTTTGCAAAGAGATGAGCATGAGAATAGTCCTAGAATTATTAAAGTTTGTCAAAATTAGCTAAAAATGAGATAAGAAGAGACAGAAATAAAAATAAAAAATAAAAATAAATAAATAAATAAATAAATGTAGGAAAGAATCTCCCAAACCGACTCTTTCTTAAAGTATTTGAGGTGAGTATGTCTACTAGTCGATAACTTTAAGTTATTTTTCAGCCAAAAATGGATTTAGTTAACACGGTTAGAAGAGTTGGATCATATATTAAGTATTAACTCAACTCAAAAACTCACCTAGGTTGAATTGGACTTAGACAAGCAGATTTAACCTAGTTCCGAAGATAATTTGTAACTCGACATTGGACAACAAACTAAGTGGTTTCACTACTAGCTTGATTAGATGAATGGTTTGACGCATGGACAACGTGTGTGTTGTGACCCTGCACGTGTCGTGCCATGGGGGGATCTATCCATTTAACATATCACAACATGGCCTTAGACAGTTTTTTTAGTCCGGGCAAGATTGGATGTGCAGTACTTCTCTTCACATGACCCATGTATGTGAGCATGGACCCACCAGGTGGGCTCGCACACCCCCTGGATCTGGCTCGATGGGCTAGCACTCGCTAACGAGCTCATGTTGAACAGCACAGAGAGAAAGGGTCTGCATAACACCACGACGCACATAAATATCAAAAATCATAAGTCGGAATGTAAGTATCCCGATGCACGACACACTAATATGCATGAATTCCTCATAGCATAATCTACCACAGATACACATGACACACTTAAAGGTTGAGAGATTTTTGGTATAAATTGTCTTACGTCTATTTTAAATACCCCTTCACCCTACCTAAGTTTTCATCCCAAGAAATATAAAGTAGTAGTATTCTACAAGGTGTCTTGTAATCTCTTCTCGATTTGTGTTAAGAAAGAGTGCGAGTGTTCTCACAGAGAATAGTGTTCAATAATCTGGTATCAGAGCGAAGTTAGTGTAGGTTGTCTGATCTCTTGAAATTCTTAGTAGTGCTCTATGGTTGCAGCTCTGCCTTAACTTCCACATCAGAAACGATTTCTTGAGATTATTAGTGAGTGAGTTGATTTTGTGCCATGAGCAGTCTGTGACTCTGCAAGTCTTGTGTCGAAAGAGCCTTTTTGGTATTACTTAGATATTGCCAACACGATGGGCGATTTCCAAATCGTTGGAGGAATCAAGAAACTCAACAACAACAACTAAAACACGTGGGCAACATGCATGATGTCCTATTTACAAGGACGTGATCTATGGGAGATCGTTGGCGGGAGTAAAACTACGCCGCCAGAGGAGGATCCTAACGGCGTCTTGTGCAAATGGAGAATCAAAGCAGACAAAGCAATGTTTTCCTTGAAGACCACAATCGAAGAAGAGATGTTAGATCATATTTGGGATGACAAGACACCGAAAGAAGCATGTAACACGTTCGTGATGTTGTTCCCAAAGAAGAACGATACGAGGCTACAACTGCTGGAGAACGAGCTATAATCAATTTCATAGCGTGACATGAAGATTGCTCAGTATTTCCACAAAGTGAACTCGATCTGCCGGAAGATTACTGAACTAGACCCGAAGTCTGCAATTGAAGAAGATCGAATGAAGAGGATCATCATCCATGGATTGCGGTTAGAATATAGATGCTTCATTATTGCTGTTCCAGGATGACCCATTCAACCATCATTTGTAAAGTTTAAAAATTTGTTAGCGAGCCCATGACTAATCAAACGAGAGATATCACATTGAAGGGTGAAAAAGAAGCACTCTACACAAGTGAAAGTCAAAACAATATAAGTCATCTACTAAACGTGGATACAAAAACGGTGACAAAAGAAAAAGTCATCAAGGAACTGCACAGCCATAGAGAGCTCAGAAGAATGACAACAATAGTTCAAAAGAGATTTGAAGGTATTTTCTACAATTGCGGGTAGAAGGGCCACATGTTTAGAGATTGTTGGTCCAAGAAAAAAATTTGTCGAAAGCAATGTGGCATCCTCCAACATGGAGATGGAAGAGGAAGGTACTACATGTCCTACAGTGCATAAGAGTGCAACTCTAGGTCTACAGTGGAGTGATCTATAGTTAATGTATGGAAATTGATTAATTAAAGAGTTTAATTAATTAATTTTGTATCATTGGAGCTTATAATATGTAGGTCCATAAGGTCTCCTTGCTAGCTCATAGTAACGCGCTAAAAGGTTCAATTTATTTGAAAGAAAATTTGAAGTGTTCAAATTGATATTTAATATAGCATATATATTAAATATAAAGGAGAAAATAAATGTAATTTGAAATGTCAAATTAGTATTAATATATTAGATATATTAAATAAATAGAGAAAATATATTTAATTAAAAGGGTTCAAATTAATACTTAATATATTAGACATGTTAAATATAAATGGAGAAAAATATATTAATTTGACAATTTGAATGGTCAACTTAATATTTAATATATTAGATATATTAATGGAAAACATATTTATTGTATTCGATACAATTAAATATTAAATCAATTAATGTATTTTGATATATTAAATAAAAATATATTTGAAATTTGAATGAGATTCAAATTAATTAAGTATATATTAAGATATCTTATAATATCTAAATATGATTTGTATGAGGTAAGATATCTTAATATATTAAATATGCAAATATATCATTTGGCAAATATTCTCCAAAGAGTCCCTATAAATAGGACCCTCTGGTTGAGCCAAAGACACACAATCTCTCCCACTTTCTCTGGAGAATGAAATTACATCTCCAGAGAATTCTCGAAAAAAATTTGTTTATGATCGTTGGGGATGATGGGAGATCATATTGATTATGAGAATGACCGGATCGTTGATGGAGGATGCTCAAACCATATAACTGGCGATCAGAGAAAATTGCAAGACAAGAAAGAGTACAAAGAAAGTCGTAAGGAAAGCACAACAAATAACACAGTTGTCAATTGCTAAAATCGGTAATACGACAATCATGCCTGGCAATAAATCTAATACAGTGTTACATAATGTTTATCATGTACCGGGTATAAAGAAAAATTTGTTGTCAGTGACACAACTAACAACATCAGGAAACTACGTCTTGTTTGGGCCAGAAGATGTGAAAGTCATTAAAGATGTTAAGATAATAGGAAAGCTGACAATAGAAGGGCGAAGAGTGGAGTCCGTTTACGTCCTATCTGCAGAGTCTGCCTATGTTGACAACAGCCGGAAGAATGAGACAACAGATCTATGACATGCAAGATTGGGACATGTTGGCTACCACAAGTTGAAGCTGATTATGGAGAAATTCATGCTCAAAGGTCTAGCTCAACTTGAAGACAAAGCAGATGTTGTTTGCACTGGATGTGAATATGGTAAAACTCATCAATTACCATACAAAGAGCCAAAATTCAAAGGAACGAAACCATTAGAGTTAATTCACTCTGATCTGTTCGGTCCAGTCAAACAAGCATCAATCAGTGGAATGCGGTATATGGTGACGTTCATTGACGACTACTCAAGATATCGATGGATTTTCTTTAAGAACGAAAAGTCTGACACGTTTTCAAAATTTCAAGAATTCAAGATGATGATCGAAGGAGAAGTAGGAGTGAAGATTTGTTGCTTACGTTCAGACAATGGCGGAGAATACACGTCAGATGAGTTTGATCAATATTTACACGAGTGTGGGATACGACGTCAGTTACATGTGCCAACACGCCACGACCAGATGGTGTAGCAGAAAGAAAGAATCGGTAGCTTGCAGAAATTTGTCGAAGCATGTTACACGCAAAGAATGTTCTACGAAAATTTTGGGTTGAAGCTATGCAAATTGCTGCCCATGTGATCAACAAGCTTCCCCAACCAAGGCTAGGATTCGTCTCACCATTTGAGATACTATGGGACATGAAACCTACAATCAGCTACTTCCAAGTATTTGGTTGTGTTTGCTATGTATTTGTGCCTGACCACCTACGTAGCAAGTTTGATAAGCAAGCAGTCAAGTGTATATTTGTTGGATATGACAATCAAAGGAAAGGGTGGAAGTGATGTGATCCAACAAGTGAATAATACTATACATCAAGAGATGTAATTTTCGATGAAGCATCTTCATGGTGATCCTCGAAGAAGAAAGTCTAACCAGATTCAAAAAACGTCGAAGAAATTCTACAACAGAAGATGGGGAGCAAACTATGCACACTCAACCAAATATTGATGCGCATAAAGACCCAAGTGACATTGATGTTGATCACCAAGAAGTGTGTCAATCAAACAAATTTGATGAAAAGGAAACGACACATGAACAACTTAGGCGATAAATAAGAATCCAAAAGCCAAATCTTAAGTATGCCAATGCAGCTATTGTAGAAGACGAAATCAATGAACCAGAGACATATGAAGAAGCATCACAAAACTCGGTTTGGTAGAAAGCGTTGGAGGAAGACATTATAGCCCTGGAGAAGAATCAAACTTGGGAACTAGTCCCAAGACTAGGAGATGTCAAACTCATCTCTTGCAAGTGGATCTACAAAATAAAGCGTCGACTAGATGAATCAATCGAGAGATACAAGGCACGAATCGTAGCTCGAGGGTTTTCTCAACAATATGGACTAGACTATGATGAAACATTCAGTCTAGTGGTAAAGATCACTACCGTACTCGTGACAAGTAAAGATTGGAAACTGTGGCAAACGGATGTGAGTAATGCATCTTGCACGGAGCATTAGACAGGGAGATTTATATGAACCAACCAAAGAGATTTGAGAATACAGCTAATCCTAATCACGTATGAAGGCTTAAAAAAAGCTCTTTGTGGACTGAAGCAAGCACCAAGAGCTTGGTATGGTAAGATTGCTGAATTTCTTACCCAAAGTGGTTATTCAGTTGAGCATGCAGATTCAAGCATGTTCATCAAAGAAAGAGAAGGAAAATTGGCAATTGTGTTGGTCTATGTGAACGATTTGATTACCACCGGGGACGAGGAAAGTGGAATTTATCAAACAAGAGAAAATTTATCAGTGAGCTTAAGATGAAAGAGCTAGGAGAGCTTAAACACTTCTTGGACTTAGAAGTTGATCGCACAGATGAAGGATTGTTTCTCTGCCAAAAAAAGTATACAAGAGATATGCTTCAGAAGTTCAACATGTTAGAGTGCAAGCAAGTTTTAACATCGATAGAGACGAATGCCAAGATTTGTGCACATGGAGGTGTTACTATAACACGTGCGGAAGCAATTTGGATCTTCGGCACTCAAGTACATTAATTATAGTAAATTAGAAAGCATGTTCAAAAGCATTAAAACTCAATGAGTTTGAATACTAACCTTTTGTAGTTCAAATTTCTTTTTGCTCACGACCCAGCTTCGAACGACCACTAGTGTCTTCCCTACTATTGTCCGACCTTAGAGCGGGATTGTTGAATCCGGTAAGTGACTAAACTTGATAGGAATTTAGTACATGTAAAGAGAGTGTTGAGAGATTTTCTCAAAGTTTTTCAAGAAGAATTTTCATGTACGTTGATCACTCTATTTATAGTCATATTTGCATGTTCATGCAAATTTGAGATTACCAAATTTTGACATTCACAATTCCGTTCCGCTCAAATTATGTGACAAGCATGCAAGTTTGAGCTAACCAAATTTTGACACTCAAAATTCCACTAAAATTTATGGGGTTTATTTGGCAAACATGCATGTTTGGTTAAACCAAATTTTGACACTCAAAATTTCACTCAAGTTTGTGGGATTGTGTGGCAAACATGCAAGCTTGGTTAAACCATATATTGACACTCAATATTCCACCGACTCAAACATGAATTTTTCCATTAGATGAAGTCAATATTTTGACTTTCTTTATTTTAATTCAACAATTAATTTTAATAATTAATTTCAAATTAAATTAACATTAAAGGATTAATTAAACAATTTAATTAATATTTAACATTAAATCAAATGTCAATCCCAATCAATTCTAACAATTAAAATATGCCAGCCTTATTTAAATATCTCCAATTCTCTCTTTTTGTTTAATTCATAATTAAAACAAAATGCGGTTAAATATATCTTATATATTTAGCGTATATTCCCTAATTTGAATTCGAACACTTTGAACTCACTCGTCACACTGTTCTAAGGTTTAGTCCGATATGAACTAGCATGGGGACTTAATGGACCTACAGATCATGGGCTCCAACGATTCGAGATTAGCCGACTAAACTCATTAACCTTGTTAACCAACATTTGTTAACTACTAGGACGCTCCACTATAGCCTAGTAGTTGCACTCCTCTCACTATAGATACTGTTCATTTGATATAACCATGATTAGTAAGTCAATCCTTCACAGGTTGTTCGTAACTAGAGCTGGGTCAATTTACCGTTTTACCCCTAACTTACTTCTTGTTCCTTAAGTCCCACTAATCCTCTACTGAACGATTGTTTTGTGATCCAACCACCAAACCGAATCCCAATTGGGCCAATGAGAGGGTGGGGCCCCTTGTTCAAGACCTGGAGTCAGTACTTAAGGGAACAACCTCTCTACTATCCCTAAAAGCGGGTAGGAGTGAATTCAATCTTAACACCCTATGTCTCCAGCTATTCACCTAGTCTTACCCCTGAAATGGGAGGCTTATTTAGTCAGCGAACTCAGGCCACTCTAACCCATGCAAATCTAAGGATAATTCCGAATAAACAAGAGTTCATAGTGAACTCAGGATTAAGATCGAGTTACTTAGGTCATCGAATGAAAAAATCAGTCTCAATAGTAAACAACATTATAAAGTGAGAGTGGTTTTCTTCATGGTCCTATCTTATGCAATACTCATTGCATAGGACGCCCCCACTCACATGTCTCCACGTGTACAATTTAGTGATCACAATGTTTATATCATATACAAAAGTGGACCGCATCCATAGTGTCCTCAAAATAAGGTACTCGGCCTTATCCCTGTACTATAGATCATTTTGACTATATACTTGAACTTGATCCACTCTTTTGTCTCTATATGTAGTTCAAGTAATCATACTATAGCTAGAGTGCTATTAGTTTATTGGATTTAGATTAATGATCGTAAAATTCACTTTATTCAATAACAATCTTTACTGAATAATCATCAATAATAACTTTATTGAAAACAGAATATGTTTTTGTTTAAAAATTATGAGTTTTAGGACATAAAGCCAACAAACTCCCACTTGTACTAAAACTCTAATGGGGTTTATTAATGTTGAGTAGAGAGAAAGATATAAATACAATGAACTAGGGCATCACATACTCATGCATTTTCTCCCACTTGCCCTAGATTACATAACTCTTAGTCCTAGACTCACTATGTGCCCTTCAAACACTTTAGCAGCGAGGGGCTTTGTAAATGGATCAGCAATGTTGTGCCCAGAAGCTATCTGTGTGACGATCACATCTTCTTATTGCACTATCTCCCTTATGAGATGATATTTGCGCTCAATATGTTTTCGTCGCTTATGGCTTCTTGGTTCTTTGGAATTTGCAACTGCTCCACTGTTATCACAATAAAGAGTGATAGGCAGATGCATATTTGGAACGACTTTCAAATCAATTAAGAACTTCCTAAGCCATACTGATTCTTTCGCTGCTTCACAAGCAGCAACATACTTAGCCTCCATGGTGGAATCAACAATGCAACCTTGATTTATGCTTTTACATATTATTTCTCCTCCGTTCAGAGTGAAAACAGATCCCGATGTCGATTTCCTCGAATCTATATTGGTTTGAAAATCTAAGTCAGTGTACTCTGTAAGGATTAGATCCTTTGTGCCGTACTTTAGCATATAGTCCCTCGTTCTTCTAAGATACTTGAGGATATTTTTAACGACAGTCCAATGAGCATGTCCCGGATTGGACTGATATCTGCTGACAATTCCTGCAGCATAGTAGGTAGTCTTATCTACCTAACTTTAACTTGGCTTGATATTTATTATGCAGTTGGAGTCATGAGTCGGTACATGCAAAGTCCAAAGAAGCCTCATTTGGCTCAATGGATCTTGATATATGTCAAAGGTACAATTGACTATGGTCTTCTGCACAAAAGAAGCAAAGACTGCAAGTTAGTTGGATATTGTGATGTTGACTATGCAGGAGACCATGATACTCGGAGATCAACCACTGGGCATGTGTTCAAGTTTGGTTCGGGAACAATTTCTTGGTGTACCAAAAGGCAACCAACAGTATCATTGTCAACTACTGAAGTAGAGTATAGAGCAGCAACTGGAGCAGCTCAGGAAAGTACATGGCTGAACCTCTTGATGAAAGATTTGCACCAAAAAATAGACTATCTAATATCACTTCATTCCGACAATCAATCTGCGATTCGCCTAGCAGAAAATCCGGTGTTGCATGCTAGAACAAAGCATGTAGAGGTACACTAACATCTCATTAGAGAGAAAGTCTTGAAGGAAGAAGTCGAGATGCGACAGATCAAGACATGTGACCAAGTAGCAGACTTGTTTACAAAAGGGCTTAATACGGGCAAACGTGAGAGCTTTCGCTGTCAGATCAACATGGTGCAACGAATGAAGACAAGTGTTGAGGGGCAGTGTTAAAATATCATCATTAGCCCAATAATTGTATGAGCTTATATATATATTTTAGAAAAATGATTTAGGTAGGTTAGGAGCAAAGATACTGTCTAAAATGATTCAGCTATTTTAGGAACAAATATACAAAATATTTTTTTTAGAGATATTTTAGGAAAAAGGTTGAGATATTTCAGGAATAAATTGTGTGACCTCCCTTCTAAATACCCTCCACCCTACTTAGGTTTTCATCCCAAAAAATATAAAACAAGAGTATTCTG
>NW_019268878.1:0-8299 GCF_002738365.1 Cucurbita moschata
TGGCTATGATTCTTTCTCAACTATAGTATCGACATCATTTTCAACCCTCTTGGTTGATGGATGTTTTTCTGAATGATCGTCGAGTTAGACTCCATTACTACTAGACATTTTGCTAGGGGCATATAACCAACGTTGTGTTTCAGCAGGGCGTTCATTCCTGACACGATATCGAAGTCATCCATTTCAACTATCACTAAAAATTTTGCCTAGTCCAAGACTCCAGGTTGATTAGAGTTCTCATTGTGACTCTTAAGACAGGTAAAGCTTCCAATTTGACGGCGTTCATCTTTCCTGTATCTTGATGCCAAAGGATGTTAAAATATTTTGCATCGGTCTCCATCATGAGTTGTGGGTGGCTCTAGAGTTGACAATGGTGTTCCTTACTACTTTGTGCTTTACCCAAACCTCGACATACATAATATATATATATATATATATTCATTTAACTATAACACATATGGTCCATGGAATTATTGTAACTCTTATGCTCATTAATATTATAATGGCTACTACCTAAATTATAACCTAAAGTTGATAATTGATGTCCAATTAGCCAACCCTAAATTTGTAATCATTGTGGAGTGATTGAAATTACAATGGNCCAATTAGCCAACCCTAAATTTGTAATCATTGTGGAGTAATTGAAATTACAATGGAAGTAGTTTAAACTCCTAGTACCTTAAATGAAGTTGGTCTCTTCTAATAAAACCCAAATTTCTCTTTAATATCATTAATATAATTATGCTTCATCTTGAACCTACTAAACATGAAACTAAAACTGCGTTCAATTTAACTCCATTTTATTGTCATCTTGAATGACGTGTAGGAAATATTCTTGATTTACCTTGATATTTCATATTAGTTAAGCTTTTTACAAAATCAGAATTAGACAACAACAAAGATGAACTTGGGTCTGTTTATTATTTTAAAGAAAATTTCTTTCTCCATCTTACTCCTAATAACTCTGTAACTAAATTCATATTATGTTAAGAAACAAATTTTTTACTGGCAAGAAGTAAAATATGCAACTTTAACTAAAATTTCATCTAAACAAATTTTATTGCCATACAACATAGATTACAATTATAGCCTTGAAACAAAAACTAGAGTAGTTGTGGTGAATGGGATAAAAACTGTAGTGTTCATCCATAATATACAACCACTACCTAAATTATGACATAAAAATTTGAAAACATAAGTTGTAGTTTAAAATTACATAAAACAATCCCTTAAATCCAAGAACTCGTGTCCAATTAGTAAATCCTAAAGATAGTAGCTAACATAAAGTAATTGAAGCTCCACATGAAGTAATTTAAAGTTCCAGTTACTTAACTAAAGTTTATCTCGTTTTTAATGAAGCATAAGTTGCACTTAAGTTCATGAAATGTTTATAGACTCCAACTCTTAGTACTATTAATGCAATTATATTTCATATGAATTTGTCATAAATCAAACTATGGTACATTCAATACAACTTCATTTTCTTGTCATACGAAGCAAAATAGAAGAATTAAATCAAACAAACTGATGAACTGAGCCGAATAAATCCAACCCAACCCAAACTGATTAGTTTGATTCATTTGTTGGGTTGTAATTTATTTGATAACACTTGCATATTAGAACAATTCAATATTACATGTCTTACTTACAAGTAAAATACTAGACCATCAACTTTTTGTTTTATAGTCCAACAACCGCTCAAGAAAATAGATTTCAAACTTGAGAGAAAAAAATATATTGAGTAGGAGTTAAAAATGTTGCATTTTTTTTAAAAAAGGCATTTGGTCTAGTGGTATGATTCTCGCTTAGGGTGCGAGAGGTCCTGAGTTGAATTCTCGGAATGTGCCCCTATGTTCATTTCTCAAAAGATGAGCCTCAGAGAAAGCAATTAAGCAGCAACCTAGTGTATTATCATTTAATGATAATGCTCTTAATATCATTTACTTGTGTACTCCACGATATATGTCTCAAATGGAACTATCAAACTAAAACTTACACTAGAAAATAACTTCTATTTTTTTTTCTTCACTCTACAGTAATTATGGCAAACCCTATGTAAATAATTTAACAGCAGTCTAGATCTAAAAGATATAATAATAATTGCTCATGAATTTCATTAACAAAGAAAATAAATTAAATAATTGTGATACTTCCATAAACAACTTAATATATATTTCATAATAAGGGCATTTGGTCTAGTGGTATGATTCTTGCTTTGGGTGCAAGAGGTCTTGAGTTGATTCTTGGAATGCCCATCCAAAAAAAAAAAAAAGATAGTTATCAATGGGGCCTAACCTAAAGGAATACTAGCAACTAAGAATTATAGATCTATTACAAAGACATTTGGTCTAAGTGGTATGATTATCGTTTTGACCTTGAGAGGTCTCAAGTTCGATCAAGATAATATGATTTAAAATGTGGTTTTTAAACATTGAACCAAGAAGATGAGTATAGAGAATGAAACATATTCTTGACAGAATAAAGATCGTCTCGGACTTTTAAGTCAAAACAAATTGTGCAATTGTATTCTTTCTAGGAACTTTTGTTCAGTTGTATTCTTTCTAGGAACTTTTCATTGTCTCGAGTCGGACTTCAAAAAGTCAAAAAGAGCATTATTACACAAATTGTTCAATTGTATTCTTTCTAGGAACTTTTCATTATGTTTTCCGCTGTTGTCACAATCCTTTTAAGGAAGATGCGCCCAAATAGCCATAGGTTCGAATCCTGTCACCTTGATGTGGTATTCTCAGGGGCCGAAGTGCAAAGCCCCGTAGTCTATCCGTGGTCAGGAAGGCAGGCATGTTGTCCGTTGTCGTCACATAGGTCATCTGTCGTCACAATCCTTTTAAGAAAGATGCGCCCAAATAACCGATGAAGAAGTTTCAGAGAGCCATATGTTTGAATCCTGTCACCTTAATGTGGTATTCTAAAGGTCCGAAGAGCAAAGCCCCATAGCCTATCCGTGGTCAGGAAGAAAGGCGAACCGCACACACTAAAAAAAAAAAGAAGATCTTCTTTTCTATCACACATAGAATTGTCATTCTTTTGTCTTTTGAAACCTCTTACCTTATCAGTCTTAGACAGGTTTTTGGTATCATATATCGAGATAATTATTATGAAAAAGCTATTCCACTAGTGTGACTTAGAAACCCTTTCTTTGTTGTATCAGTCATGCTATTTGAATAGCCTGAAGTCATCATAGCCTCTCTACCAGTTTCGAAGACTCCTTCAGCATCAATGTGCTCCAATGAAAGAAATCAGACCCTTTCCTGAACAAGAATCGGGCATAAAACATCGAGGAGAAAGTCGAAAGTGAGCTCTTTTCGCGTATACGCAGTCTCCAAACCCAATTAGCCCACGGACTGTCTCCTCAACCCTGGCGAGTATGAGTGCTTGGTAAGAGAGAATGTCGAATGAGAAAGACATTCGATTACGGCAACATTCACAACTACAAAAGTGCACTAAACCTAGTAAAGATCTTCGACCTAACGATAATGGAACTTCAAGCCCATTTAATCAATCCGCTTTTTACCTTATTGTTGACCAAATTGGATGCACGCCAGGCCTAAATTCTCTCTCAGTCACTCGGAGACGAAAGGAAGATCAGATCCGAAGTTTACGAATCGACGAGAAAGTGGATCTGAGTTCTACACGCTTTAATTTTTAAAAGCTTCGCTTGCCTACGGTACTTTATTCAAGATGTGCAACAATACGGTCATCTCTCAGCCGTGTATAGAGAATTCCTTGATCATTTCCTTGGCGGATAACACAAATGAAATCACTTCCCTGACCGCCCATCTTATGAGTCCATTCTTGTCTTGTTCGTTTGGTGTACTATTCTATACCTCTCTCAATTGATAGAAAGACGTTCGGGAGCTGGGAGGGCCTATCGTGAGGGAACTTTTCTTTTCACGGTAGGAAAAGGTAAAGCGGGAGCTACATATGTCCACGGTGATCAAGGCAGAGCAACTCCTTCTTTAAAAGAGGTTGGTTTTATCGAAACTGTTAGATCTGCTTTCGTTAAAGAAAAAATAGGAGCTTTTGGTTTGGCCGATGTCGATTCGTATGGCAATGCGGACTCGACTCAAGATGAGGATTCCGCTTTTCATACTGCTACTATGAGCCGAAAGAGCTGGTAAGCTATCTCGGTAAACGAAAGGAAAAAGCACGTACGGGTTGACCTTGTTACAAGGGGTGAGGGCCAACCAAAGAAGGTTAGTCGAACTAGGTTAGGACCTTTGATCCGGTTCAGCTAGGTTCTTCCATGCGAGAATGTATGCGTATCGGTATCCTCTTTAGGAACAGTTACTTCCTCTTTTTGTTTATACGTTTGGAGAAACCTGCTAAGCCCGCCTTTTTTACCAGGTGTGATTCAATCTTTCAGCTCAAACTTTTCTATTGTCCTACGGAAAAGGTAGGAGTACGACTACCTTTTCCTTTTCTTGCCTGAGCCAAGGGATCATTCAGTTTCTACCAAAAAGTTTGCTATCTATTAGTTGCCGTAATCGAATGTATTTCTCATTTCATGTTAGCTCCTCCAAGAGCTTCCTGGTCTGTAGTAGACGAAACCTTGGACTTCTATCGGACTTATAGCATTGCATGGTGAGCTCGCCGTTGAGGGTTGACCTTACAGGAGATCGAGCAGCCTTTCTTTCCCTACCTGGTATGCTTAATTTGGGTTTAATTAAGAGTGAGTCGTGCAAGGAAGAAGGAACTAAGAGGTTTAATTTGGGTTCGTTTGAACTAAAAAATGAACCAAAATTTTTCAAACGAACCCAAATTTAAGACTCACTAGCCCAAAGTCCATATGTGGTAAAAAAAAACAAACCTTCCATGGCCCAACCCTTATTCACAGTCCGCATCCAACCATTTCTTTTTCAACCTAAACGTATTCTCCAGGCCAAACTCACGTAACTAGTCACAAGATGCGGCCCACAACTGAACGGAAGACAAGTGTCACAATCGCACTCATGTAGTAGTGAGACAATGATTATGTGACATTTGTTCTAATCCAATGAACAAGTCAACCATGCAAAATTAAGATTGAACTAACAATAGCAGTGTATGCTCGAATCACGTTTAGAAGAAATATTTTAGAAAACGTGAGCAAGGAAATACGTTAAAAACAATTTCAAATAATGCAATGTAATAAGCTACAAGTGAAGAAACAACAACTGGTCACGTTCTCCTATAGTACATTTTGGGACATTTTAGTCCAGATGGGTGTAGATATGATTTTGAGGACTAATCATACACCCCATATTGGCACAACAATAATAGTAAAGGCCTATCTAAGATGAAAGCAAGTAAAAGGGGTTTGGAATGAGCATGCCACCATGAACCACAAATTGTTTACAAGAATAGCTGAGACATCTAACATGCAGCCACAGGCAACACGCCTTTGCCAATCATGACCGCGACATCTGCCCTTATACAATTTGTCAATATCTCTATCAACTTGCTCTTCATAAACTCAACGTTGTAGGATGAGGCTGACTTTAGGTCTCGCGACGCGCTTCTAGCTTATCTCAGCATTGAGGAGTCTTTTCCAACCTACTAGGAGCTGTTGAAAATTACTTCTCGGTTTGTTAACTCTTCAAGTCTTCTCTGTTGGTGTCTTTCCTACTTTCTTCGCTTGAAACAATTTCTTCTTTGCATGACGTCATACCACCTGCTTTTATTTGATGTTTTCTTGGTTGGAATAATAACGTTTCAAGTTACTGATGTGGACAACAGGGTTAGTCTGTATCCATAGGAGCAATTGGATTCTATATGATGTCTTCCTAATCTTGTGGACAACTTCGACTAGTCCATAGAATTTTCGCACCAGTCTTTGGTTCTTGTTGCTTTGAACTCAAAGTTGATCTGACCTTAACCATTAGTCAATATTTCTTCTTACATTTTCTCTATCATGTTCTTTGTGTTCATTTATATCAAGTGTGTGCATTGTTGTGTGATTCTAATAACTGGTATCAGAGCGAGGAGAGATTCACCACGATCTGTGAAGATGAAAAGTTCAAAGACTGGAATTGAAAAGTTTGATGGATTCATTATCAGTTTCTAGAAGATGCAGATTGAAGATTATCTATACGAGAAAGAAATTCAAGAACCCATTTTGGGGGTGAAGTTGGATACCATGACCACGGAGGAGTGGAAGCTCAAGGATTGTCACGCCGTAGGGTTAATTTGGTTGACGCTGCCAGGGAACTAAAAAAAGTGCGATTGGAAATGGTCCATACAGACATTTGGGGACCATCTCCAGTTTCTTCATTTCTAGTACAAAAATTTCATGGATTAGATGCCTCGCACTGTGCAACGACAACTCTCTATTTTCCTAAGGCTAGTCAGATATCTCATGACCACTCTTTTCCTCCTCACCATATCTAGACACTATAATGTTGATCCAGTATTGTCTTATATAGTTAACGTTCACTCTTTAACGTCCAAGGACATTTTATAACTACCACGAAAATCAAAACATACAAGTTTTACAACATATCATATAGTACAAAATAGGGTTAGACTGCTTAATTGGTCGTGGAGAGACGTGTCATCGAGATGAGTCATAGAGATATACGACTCTTTATCCTAAGAAAATATCTATAGAATTTAAAATCTGGCTGCTCTGATACCAATCTGTCACAACCCAAATTTTAAGGGTTCAAAACTCAAATAGGAACTAAAATTGAGAGTGAAAACAAATAAAAGTAAAAGTAAATTAATATAAAATAAGAAAATGTTGTAAAATTAAAATGAGATTGAGAAAACAAAACAACATTAAATATAAAATAAAATAAAATTATAAGATGGTGTTGTTCAAATTTATCCAAACAAAAAAAAAAAAGTGTTTGGGATACAATTACAAAAAAAAAAAAAAAAGTACAAAAAAACTCAAACACAAAGATAGACTAAGGCTACATAAGAACCCCATATGTGAGTGCATAACCTTTGAAGGCTCCCTCATCTCAACGATAAGTTTTTGTCTAGAATTCAAAACTTTCAGATCTTACCGTTCCTTAACCAGATTCAAATCCAGATTCTTGAACTCCTAGTACCTTAAATAAAGTTGGTATCTTCTCATAAAACAGGATTTTCTCTTAAGATCATTAAATTCTTATAGACTCTAGGCTCAATATCATTAATACAATTATGTTTTATCTTGAACACGCCAAACATGAAACTAAAGTGCGTTCAATTTAACTCCATTTTATTGCCATCTTAAATGATGTGTAGGGTATATTCTTGATTTAAAAGTTCTTGTGACATGATAGTTCATATTAGTTAAGCTTTTTGCAAAATAACAAGTTAAAAGACAATAACAATGAACCTAGGTCTATTAGTCAATTCAAAGACAATTTCTTTCTCCATCTTATCAATAATAATAGTTCAACTAAATCCATATTATGCAAAGAAACAAGTTTACTATTGATAAAAATAACTACCTAAATTATGTCCTAAAAATTTGAAAACATAAGTTGTGGTTGATAATTACACAAAATTTTCCCTCAATCCATGAATTCGTGTCCAATTAGTCAATCCTAAAGATTGTAACTAGCATATAGTAATTGAAGCTCCACACATGAAGTAATTTAAAGTTCCCCTTACCTAACAAAAGTTCATCTCATCTTTAATGAAGCATGAATTGCACTGAAGTTCATGAAATGCTTATAGACTCCAACTCTGAGTACTATTAATGCAATTATGTTTCATATGAGTTTGTCATAAATGAAACTAAGGTGCATTCAACACAACTTTATTTTCCTATCATAGGAGGCAAAATAGAAAAATTAAATCAAACAAACTGATGAACTGAACCGAATCAATCCAACCAAAATTGATTAGTTTGTTTCTTTTGTTGGGTTGTTGGTTTATTTGATAACCCTTGTATATCATAACAATTCAACTTTTCGTTTTATAGCCCTCCAACTACTAAGAGAAAAATATATTTGAGTAGAAGCTAAAAATATTGGGTGTTTAAGAAAAGGCATTTGGTTTAGTGGTATGATTCTCACTGGGGGTGCAAGAGGTTTTGAGTTCAGTTTTTGAAATGCCCCTATGTCTAAATCTCTTATTATCCAAGGACTTCATATTTGAAATCAACCTAACTTCATATTCGACATTTTATACTTACCACCGTGCTCTTAATACTCATAGTCTTTCTTAACATCCCATCCCAAGGCTTCATACATACGTTTCAAGTGGTATAACAAGGGCATTTGGTCTAGTGTATGAAAGACATTTACCAAGTAAATAAATACATTAAAATAACACAAGTGACACATATGTAAACTATGTTATT
>NW_019268878.1:8696-10237 GCF_002738365.1 Cucurbita moschata
TTTAGGGTTTTTTGATGTAAGAATTGTAGGGATGTAGTTCAAATGGTAGAGCGTTCATTTTCCATGTGGAAAGTACGGGGATCAATACCTTGAATCTCCGATTGAATCGATTACTAAATATATTATTTTTTTTTAATTTTTTCATATTTAGGACATAATGAGCCGGGATAGTTTTTCATTTTCACTATTACTGATGACGAAATGTTTAGGGCTTTGTGACATAAGAATTTTGGGGATATAGCTTAGATGGTAGAGCACTCGCTTTGCATGCGAGAGGTATGGGGATCGATACCCTGCATCTCTAGATTTTCTTCATTTTCAATATTATTGACGATGGAAAATTTAGGGTTTTATGATGCAACAATTGTGGGGATGTAGCTTATGATGGAAAATTTCGGGTTTTATGATGCAAGAATTGTAGGGATGTAGCTTAGATGGTAGAGCTCATTTAGCATGCGAGAGGTAAGGGGATATCCCGCATCTCCAAAAGAAACTATTTGTTATTAATATTTTACTTCTATTCAACCTTTCCTTATTTATGACATAATTAGCGGAGATATTTTTTCATTTTCACTTGATGACGGGACATTTAGGGTTTTCTGATATAAGTATTGTGGGAATGTAGCTTAGATGGTAGATTGCTTGCTTAGTATGTGAGAGGTACGAGGATCGGATCGCTACCCCATACCTCCAAAAGAAACTATTCGTTATTACTATTTTATTTCTATTCAATTTTTCCTTATTTATGACATAATGAATAGCGTTATTTTTTTATTTTCACTATTTTTGATGACGAGATGTTTAGGATTTTGTGATGTAAGAATCTTGAGGATATAGCTTAGATGGTTGAGCATTTGCATCCCATGTGAGAAGTACTGGATCGATACCATGCATCAACAAAGGAAACAATTACTAAGTATATTAGTTCTTTTAAATTTTTCCTTATTTACGACATAATGAGCGGGGATAGTTTTTCATTTTCATATCATTGATGATGGGAAGTTTAGAGTTTTTTTATGTAAAATCGTGGGAATGTAGCATGGGAGAGATACGGGGATCGATACCTCGCATCTCCAAAAGAAACTATTCGTTATTACTATTTTTTCACTATTATTCATGACGAGACGCTTAGGGTTTCGTGACGTAAAAATTGTAGAGATATAGCTTAGATGGTAGAGCGCTCGCTTTGCATGCGAGTTGTACGGGGATTGATAACCCGCCTCTCCAAAATAAAGTATTTAATTTGTTATTATATTTTTTCATTTTCACAATTATCGATGCCCCGCATCACCAAACCAAACTATTTGTTATTAATATTTTGATATTTTTTTATTTTCACTATTATTGATGATGGGACATTTAGGGTTTTATAATATAAATATCATGGGGATGTAGCTTAGATGGTAGAGCGCTTGCTTTGCATGCGAGAGGTATGGGGATCGATACCCTGCATCTCCAAAAATAAAACTATTTATTATTAAATATATTATTTCTTTTCAATTTTTCCCTATTCATGACATGTTGGGTAGCAATATTTCTTC
>NW_019268879.1:0-2786 GCF_002738365.1 Cucurbita moschata
AGTGTCATATTGCATCATGTCGTTAGATCGACATAGGACACAACCCTAAGAGCGTGAAAATGATATTAATATAAATATCCACGAGTATGTGTTACCTAGAGTAACAAAGAGATGAGACTAGAGGGTTATGTCAGAAGAGACATTATGATGGATTTAGAGGGACCTCATGCATATTGTATGTTCATAAGCATAGGGCTACTTCCCCTAGAGATGATGAGTGCGGACGCGCACCATATGATGAGCGTGAATGCGCACAGGTGCGAATGCACACAGATGAGGGTGTTCATGAGGCGCATGACACTATGGGGTTCCGCTGACCTCCGAACGTCTCTACAGATTAGCTTGACCAGAGGGTCCAGGGGGTGTGCGAGCGCCTTGGGGATTCACACTCCCACATGTGAGTCATGTGTAGGGAAGTACTACACATCCAATTTATCCGAGACTGGAGGCCACCCCTAAGATGATTAGAGATAGGTCCCTAAATCATGACTGCATGTGTTTGCATTTGCATGGCCCCCTATAGTGGGGTCACTTACTGAGTATTCTTTGAAATACTCAGGCCGTGTGCCACATTATTTTTTCAGGTAAAGGCAAGGCGCACTTGTACGGAGGACGGCGGCATCACGAGTAGAGACTGTGGCACATGCATAGGGTAGTCTCATATTTAAATTTCTGGTCTTAAGTTAGAATAGGTTGTTTTGCATTTCATTGTTTAAATTATTTTGTATTTGTTTTTGTTTTCTCTAAATTTCAGTATTTCATATTTAAACACGTAAGACCATGGCTGTGTTTTCCAGAGAAGAAGTTGTTTTAAACATTTTTTGAAATTTACATTATCAATTATGTTCATGTAAGAGTTATATTTCCGCATTATAGATGAGCATGACACGTTAGTAGCGACTTTGAGTATGTGGAAATTTAGGGTCGTTACACTACGGGGCTTTGCACTTCGGCCCCTGAGAATACCACATCAAGGTGACAGGATTCGAACCTATGGCTCTCTGAAACTTCTTCATCGGTTATTTTGGCGCATCTTCCTTAAAAGGATTGTGACAACAAATGACCTATTTGACTGAAAAGTTCCTAGAAAGAATACAGTTCTAGGATTGTGACAAGACAAGAATGGACTCATAAGATGGGCGGTCAGGGAAGCGATTTCATTTGTGTTATCCGCCAAGGAAATGATCAAGGAATTCTCTATACACGGCTGAGAGATGACCGTATTGTTGCACATCCTGAATAAAGTACCGTAGGCAAGCGAAGCTTTTGAAAATGAAAGCGTATAGAACTCATATCCATTTTCTCTTCGATTCATAAACATCGGATCTGATCTTCCTTTCATTTTCGGGTGACTGAGAGAGAATTTAGGGCTGGCGTGCATCCGATTCGGTCAACAATAAGGTACAAAGCGGATTGATTAAATGGGCTTGAAGTTCCATTATCGTTAGGTCGAAGATCTCTACTAGGTTTAGTGCACTTTGGTAGTTGCGAATGTTGTCGTAATCGAATGTCTTTCTCATTCGACATTCGCTCTTACCAAGCACTCATACTCGCCAGGGTTGAGGAGACAATCCGTGAGCTAATTGGGTTTTGAGATTGCGTATACGCGAAAAGAGCTCGCTTTCGACTTTCTCCTCGGCGTTTTGTGCCTGGTTCTAGTTTAGGAAAGGGTCTGATCTCTTTCATTGGAGCACATTGATGCCGAAGGAGTCTTCGGAACTCGTGGAGAGGCTATGATGACTTAAGGCTATTCAAATAGCATGACCGATACCACAAAGAAAGGGTATCTAAGTCACACTAGTGGAATAACTTTTTCATAATAATTATCTCGATATATGATTCCAAAAACCTGCTTGATGACTGATAAGGTAAGGGGTTTCAAAAGATAAAAGAATGACAATTCTACGTGTGATAGAAAAGGAGATCTTCTTCTTTTTTTTTTTTTTAAGTGTGCGCGGTTCGCCTGCCTTCGTGACCACGGATAGGCTATGGGGCTTTGCACTTCGGCCCCTGAGAATACCACATCAAGGTGACAGGATTCGAACCTATGGCTCTCTGAAACTTCTTCATCGGTTATTTCGGCGCATCTTCCTTAAAAAGATTGTGACAACAGATGACCTATTTGACTGAAAAGTTCCTAGAAAGAATACAATAGATGACCTATTTGATCAAGATACCTATTTTATTGAAAAGTTCCTAGGATTGTGACAACAGATACCTATTTTATTGAAAAGTTCCTAGGATTGTGACAACAGATACCTATTTGATTGAAAAGTTCCTAGGATTGTGACAACAGATACCTATTTGATTGAAAAGTTCCTAAGATTGTGACAACAGATACCTATTTCATTGAAAAGTTCCTAGGATTGTGACAACAGATACTTATTTGATTGAAAAGTTCCTAGGATTGTGACAACAGATACCTATTTGATTGAAAAGTTCCTAGGATTGTGACAACAGATGACCTATTGACTAGGATTGTGACTTATTTGACTGAAAAGTTCAACAGATGACCTATTTGACTTTGTGACCTATTTGACTGAAAAGTTCATAGAAAGAATACTAGGATTACCTATTGACTAGGATTGTGACCTATTTGTCTGGAAAGTCTATTTGACTGAAAAGTTCATAGAAAGAATACTAGGATTACCTATTGACTAGGATTGTGACCTATTTGACTGAAAAGTTCAACAGATGACCTATTTGACTGAAAAGTGGATTGTGACACTTTGTGACCTATTTGACTGAAAAGTTCCTACAGTTCTAGGATTAGGAATAGATGACCT
>NW_019268879.1:2948-8780 GCF_002738365.1 Cucurbita moschata
TAGGATTACCTATTGACTAGGATTGTGACCTATTTGACTGAAAAGTTCAACAGATGACCTATTTGACTGAAAAGTGGATTGTGACACTTTGTGACCTATTTGACTGAAAAGTTCCTACAGTTCTAGGATTAGGAATAGATGACCTAACCTAGAGTGACCTATTTGACTGAAAAGTTCCTACAGTTCTAGGATTAGGAATAGATGACCTGACCTAGAGTGACCTATTTGACTGAAAAGTTCCTACAGTTCTAGGATTAGGAATAAATGACCTAGACTAGGATTAAACCACATTTTAAATCATATTATATAAGTTGAAGTTGTGCATTGCCACACATTCCTTTAGGTTAGGCCCCATTGATATATCTAAACTATCAAAATTATTTTATTCTTTTGAAATTGTCCTTTTTTTCTTTTGGAGGGGCATTCCGAGAATCAAACTTGAGACCTCTTGCACCCAAAGCAAGAATTATAACACTAGACCAAATGCCCTTATTATGGATTATATATTAAGTTGTTTATGGAATGTATCATCATTATTTCATTGATTTTCTTTGTTAATGAAATCCATGAGCAATTATTATTATATCTTTTAGATCTCGATCGCTCTTAAATTATTTACATAGGGTTTGCGATTATGAGAGAAGAAAAAAAAAATTACATACGTGGAGTACACAAGTAAATGATATTAAAAAACATTATCATTAAATGAAAATACACTAGCTCTAAGGCTCATCTAGTGAGAAATGAACATAGGGGCAGTTCGAGAATTGAACTCGGGACCTCTCGCACCCTAAGCGAGAATCATACCACTAGACCAAATGCCCTTTCTAAAAAATTACCAACATTTTTAACTCCTACTCAATATATTTTTTTCTCTCAAGTTTGAAATCTCTTTTCTTGAGCGGTTGTTGGACTATAAAATAAAAAGTTGATGGTCTAGTATTTTACTTGTAAGTAAGGCATGTAATGTTGAATTGTTCTAATATGCAAGTGTTATCGAATAAACTACAACCCAAAAAATTTGTTTCTTAGCATAATATGAATTTAGTTGCAGAGTTATTAGGAATAACATGGAGAAAGAAATTTTCTTTAAAATCATAAACAGACCCAAGTTCATCGTTGTTGTTGTCTAATTGTGATTTTGCAAAAAGCTTAACTAATATGAAATATCAAGGTAAATCAAGAATATATCCTACACGTCATTCAAGATGACAATAAAATGGAGTTAAATTGAACGCAGTTTTAGTTTCATGTCTAGCATAATTGTATTAATGATATTAAAGAGAACTTCGTGTTTTATTAGAAGAGACCAACTTCCTTTAAGATACTAGGAGTTTAAACTACTTTCATTGTAATTTCAATCACTCGAGATTACAAATTTAGGGTTGACTAATTGGACATCAATTATCAACTTTAGGTTATAATTTAGGTAGTAGCCATTATAATATTAATGAGCATAAGAGTTACAATTATTTCATGGACCATATGTGTTATAGTTAAATGAATATATATATATATATTATGTATGTTGAGGTTTGGGTAAAGCACAAAGTAGTAAGGAACACCATTGTCAACTCTAGAGCCACCCACAACTCATGATGGAGACTGATGCAAAATATTTTAACATCCTTTGGCATCAAGATACAGGAAAGATGAACGCCGTCAAATTGGAAGCTTTGCTTGTCTTGAGAGTCACAATGAGAACTCTAATCAAGCCGGAGCCTTGGACTAGGCAAATTGTTTAGTGATAGTTGAAATGGATGACTTCGACGTCGTGTCAGGAACGAACGTCCTGCTTAAACACAAAGTCATTTACATGCCCCTAGCAAAATGTCTAGTAGTAATGGAGTCTAACCCGATGATCATTCAGAACAACCAAGAGGGTTGAAAATGATGTCGAAACTACAGTTGAGAAAGAATCATAGCCATGATGAATCTACGCTTGCTGCTACTGTTGTGATTGAAAAGGGGAGCTCGATTGAGCCAACCTCAATAGAAACCTTGTTGCCACTACATGAACACCACGATGCAAAACAAGGTCAGATAATGGATTTATCCCCACCAGAAGAGACAAAAACAAGGTCAGATACTGAAGAAGGGAGACAGAAACAAACCACTGAAGCAACACATGTTTACACAGAAATATCATCTAGACGGATGAAGAGAAGGGTTAGTCGGAAGCGTCAACCACAATAATTTCAAGAAAAATAAAGAGTTCATATAAGTTAAGTTCAAATAAACTTCGAGTTCAAAGCAACAAGAACCAAAAACTTGTGTGAAAATACAATGGACTAGTTAAAGTTATCCATAAGATTATGAAGACACCATATAGAATCCAATTTCTCTTATGGATGCGGACTAACCTTGTTGTCCACGTTAGTAACTTGAAACGTTATTATTTCGACCAAGAAAACATCAAGCAGAAGTAGGTGGTATGACGTCAGAAAAAATAAGAAAAAATTTTCAAGCGAAGAAAGTAGGAAAGACACGAATAGAGAAGACATGAAGACTCAACAAACCGAGAAGTGATTTTCAACAGCACCTAGTAGGTTGGAAGAGACTCCTCATTATGAGATCAGCTGGAAGCGCATCGAGAGACCTAAAGTCAGCCTCATCTAATAAATTGTGTGGGGGCAGATGTCACAGTCATGATTGCCAAAGGCGTGTTGCCTGTGGTTGCATGTTGCATGTCTCAGCCATTCTTGTAAACGATTTGTTGTCCAAGGCGGTTATTTGGACAATGTTATTGTTTACCGATTATTTGGGCGACACGCCTTGAGCAATCATGACCGTCACAATTGGCTAAGACATTTGTTGTCCATATGTTATTGTTGTCCAAGAGACTCCTCATTATGAGGTCATGATTGGCTAAGACATTTAAAGAAGTTTTACCTAGGGCAACTTCTATCACAATCCTCTTCTCGCTCTCTGAAACTTCTTTAAATGTTATTGTTCACTGGTTATTTGGGCGCATCTTCCTTAAAAGGGTTGTGACGACAGATGACCTAGGTAAAACTTCTATTGGGAGATCAGTGCAATAGAGAATCTGTGTCCCTTTCCTGAAACCTTCAGCGGACAACATAACAAAGAGTTCCTAGAAAAAATATCATAGAACAATTTGTGTAATGCCTTTGAAGTTAGGCTCGAGGCTCTATCTTATCTCCCAAGAATATGGTTCATTCTCTATTCACATAGAAATTCTGCAATAGAAAGTGGTACCCTCGTCTTCTTTTACAAAACTTTCTCAAGTCCTCATGGAATGATTTGAAAGTGGTACCCTCATCTTCTTTTATAAGACTACCTCGGCCTTCATGGAATGAATGCTTGTTGAATCTTAGAGAAGGGAGTAGGAGTAAGAGTAGATAACTGTTTATGGTCCAAGTCCCGAAAAAGTAAGTCTTTATGTCAAGAAAGGAGAGGAATCCTCGTAGTTTCCAAGATTTGAAGAGAATCATACATACACAAATTTCCTTTGTTTGTTTATTCTTGTTGTTTCCTCTCTTTAATTAACATGTTATAAAGACACTGGTAAATTATAATTAAATATAGCATCCTTTTTTTTTCTTTTTTTCTTTCCCAATATCCTTCTGAATTACTTCTTGGTTCAAGGTTTAAAAAACCTATTTCAAATCTTATTATATTGCATGCTTCAATTTGATATAATTGTTAGAAAGCAAATCAAGATGCGTAAGTGGATTAAATCCGTAAGTAACTTCAAAAAGAGAACAATGAGTGGCAAACATTCGTCCCAAGGCTTAATATTCTTACAAATAATAGCCCTAAGGAATGCTCCTAATGTTCTATTAACCACCTCAGTTTGCTCATTATTATGAAGATGACATGTAGTTGAAAACAATAATTTGTTACCCAATTTATGACTTAAAATTCTTATAAATAATAGCTCTAAGGAATCTGATATTTTATTAACTACCTCATTTTGCTCATGAGTCTGAGGATGACATGCAGTTGAAAATAATAATTTGGTACCTAATTTATCCACCATACTTTCCAAAAGTGACTTAAAAATTTAATCCCTATCATTTTTTGTGTGTAGCAAACATTGGCAACATTGACTACTTATAAACATCGTGCTTCATGTTAAAGGTCATATAGATCGTGATGAGCATTTTCTCCCATATCTTGGTTTCGCTAACTAAAGTTTTCCAATAACTCCCAACTTCATTATCTTATATAACCTCTTGGGATAAGGATTCATATAACATTTCATAAAATAAGATCTACTGATGAATTTCATAGCATTTGAAGGTCATCTAGGTCATGAACCGAAGGTAAATTACCTTAAGGGCATTATGGTCATTTTACACCGTTTCTTGGTTTACCTACTTATCCTTATCCAATGACCACCAAATTTCATATCTAACCTCAACATAATATAATATACTCAATGTTAAAATTTGATATGCAGCGGAGCTCATATAGTGGGTTATTTTAACGTTACTTAAATCTCGAGCTATTTGATCGGTTCAGGGCTTTAACTCACGGTTCTTTGAGTTTTTCTTTCATATATCCTTAATTCATACTTGGTTTAGGTTTCATATGAAAATCCAAGCAATTTCTACAAGTATTTCTTAACAAAAAGTCCAAGGTGGCTACTTGCCTCGTCGTCGACGTTCGGGACGTCCATTCTTGAGCTTCCAGTATCTGAATTACTTCAAATTTCCTTCCAAGTACTCCTTATTGTGTCTAGTTTCCGAATTCAAAAGATTTTGTATGAGAATCGGTCTGGAATGGAGTTAAAATTGAGAAAACCTGAGAAAAGGTCAAATTTTGTGTTGACTTGGATAGTTCAGTTGAACTGGCCATATCATCGTTTTCTTCCTCTGAACAGGAAGAAGATGTGCATTTTTCACATCGCCACCATCTGAAACTTGGCCTGTATAGCCACATTTACAGTGTTTCTCTCCTCGATTTCTTCGTGAAACTTAAAGATGGGTATTACAAGGAAGGGCTAGGGATTTGATTTGATACCTTCTCGTGGATTGTAGCCTAAGATATTCGCTTCCAAAGCTCAGTTGGGAGAGTGTCAAACTAAAGATTTGAAGGTCACGTGTTTAATCTCCACGTTCACCGCACTTGTTTCCATTTGCATAAGCTGACTATTCAATAAAAAATTAGTTATTATTTATTTTTAAAATTTCAATGAATAATGAATTAGCGGAAATATCGCACTTGGTTGCATAACTTTATTCAATCTAAAACTAGTGATTATTTCTTTTTAAAATATAATGAATTAGCAGAAATACCTTTACTTATGATTTTTTTTTTCAAATATTAGCGAAGATACCTCCGTTTTGAGAGCGTCACGTTGAAAATCTAAAGGTCACGTGTTTGATCCAAATTAGAATTTTCATTTTCAATGTTATAGGGGATAGCTTAGTGGGAGACCGTAATATTGAAGATTTGGAGGTCATGTGTTCGTTCGAACTTCACCACACCTGATTTAGAGAGGATGAATTTTCATTTTAATGTTAGCGTGGATAGCTGAATTGGGAGTGGGAGTGGGTCTGTAGATTAAAATTTCAATGAATTACCGTAAATAATTCTACGGATGAATTTTTCGTGGATAGCTGAGGTGGGAGTGGGTCAGTAGATCTAAAATAGCGTGGATTCCTAATTCTTTATTTGACTATTAATGCTCTATAATATATTTAGTAAAATGACTCATTTGAGTGCATGGAACAATAAAATTGATGTTCCCGTAGAATCGTCAATACATTCTACTTTAAATGTTGCTAAGTTGAGTCCTTTTGATGTAGGTGATGATTTTTCTTATTCGAGGACGAATCCTTTTGAAGAGTGGGATGATGATAA
>NW_019268879.1:9041-12894 GCF_002738365.1 Cucurbita moschata
CTGTTCGATCGTGTGGCTCTTTCTTCAAAAGGGTCAACATCAAACATCAGGTCTTTGATTGGCAACCCATCCAAAGGAGCGTCGATTGCATCGATTCCTTCAACGGTCTTCCCATGAGTTTATGGTTCATGTCCCATTTTTTATACCATTCACCTTCGAGCGCCACCATAGTTTTGCATCGTTCATGAGATGCATTGCGACCAACGTAACTCTTAGGTCCTATGAGCAAGTTCCAGTAACCTTCAAATATTGTTCTACGTAAAAAATAAAGCTTTTTAATTCCTTAGCATTTTGGTTTCCAATTAAGGGGTTGTGTTCTTGGATTTTAAGTTTGTTAAGCCCACCTGAACTTGGCTTGAGGTGTGGTTCTCTACCGCCCAACTTGTCAAACTCACTCGAGTGCTCATCTCAACCATGACGTCGTTCAACAAGAGAGACCTCGAAATGACTGGATTATCGCATTAACCATTTGAATCACCTGCTCATCTCAACCATGATGTCGTTCAACAAGAGAGACCTCGAAAACGACTGGATTGTAGCATTAACCATTTGAAATTGAACAAAATATCTATAATAACTCTAACAAAGGTACGAAGTTTATAAAAGTCTTTTTAGTCCAAGATAGAAACTGTCAAATAAAATGAAATAAGAAAATAATATTCCATTTCGGGAATCAAACCCAGGTCTCCTGACCGCTGGACGACAATGGATTTTTGGTGTAGATGTCCTGAAGTCTTTTGTCAGATCGCTGAAGAGTTTTAGCATGATCTTTTGCTTAATGTCTAACTCTTCAACACGTCCTTCCCTATGTGTGTTAGAGTTCTCAGGGCTACCGCGACGTTTCGAGTTGTTCGATTGTGTGGCTCTTTCTTCAAAAGAGTCAATATCAAATGTTAGGTCTTTGATTGGCAACCCATCCAGGGGAGCGTCGATTGCATCAATTCCATCAACGATCTTCCTATGAGTTTATGGTGCATGACCCATTTTTAGGTTAACAATATGGTGTAAAGAAACCAGAAATTCTAATACTGATAATTAACTACAAACCTTTGAATAAGGTTTTAGAATAAATAAGATATCCAATCCAAAACAAAAATGATTTGATAAAATGAATTTAGAGTCAAATGTTTTTATAAAATTGGGATTTCGGAAAATTCTAATTTCTTAAAAGGACAAATATAAAATAGGATTTAATGTCCAATTTAGAAAATATGAGAGGAACGTCATGCCATTTAGGGTAAAAAACGCCCCATCCGAATGTCAGAAGATTATGAATGATATTTTTAATCATTTCAAAAAATTTCGATAGTTTATATTGATGATGTGTTGATATTTTCTAAAACCATTAAGATCAACACTTTAATCATCTACATACATTCATTAATGTAATCAAAAGAAATCAGCTAGTTGTGTCCATACCCAAAATCAAATAATATCAAACTCAGATCGGTTCTCTTGGATTTTAAATTTATTTGAGCCTTATTAAAACCCATCCAATGGTCTTTGTCTCAAACTTTGGTGATGACGTATCCTAGAAAAGCCAACTTCAAAAAAATTTTAGGTTTTCTCAATTAAGTGTCTTATATCCTTCAAGATATCAGGCACATTTACAAATGTCTTAATGAGTGTCTTCATAATAATACAAAGCCTTGATTTGTAAGGGATATCTCTACAACCCAAAAAAATCAAATCATTAGTCAAATAAACTCTCTGCTTAAGTCTTACTGACCCAAGGGCAGATCTCATAATGAAACGTGACGCAACAAATATACGATATGAAGGTATCTAAAATTGTCAAAGAGGACCGAGAATCAATTATCATATTTCATTCAAAAGCCTCAATAATACCATACAAATTACAAAATAGTAAAAAAAAAAAAAAAAAAGTATTATTTCCATTGTATTGTGTGTACAAAAAATTTAAAGAAAATTTAATTAACAAAACTATTAAAATCTATTCTAGAGTCAAATTTAGTTTTAGAAATAGAAGGGAATAATCTTGTTTCAAACAAAAAAAAAAAAATTGTAGATAGAAGTAAATTTTGTTGTGGTTTGATTTTAAAATTCTACCTATAAAAGAAGTTGAAAACACCTTGGGAGATTACCTATGGGAGAGTTTCTAACAAAGTCTCTCTTCTCTCCTCTTTCTTCTCAAACTGATACTAATCCAGCCAATCATTTGCATGGACTCAAAAGTTCAATTGTCTGTAAAAGAAGTTGAAAACACCTTGTGAAAGTCTGTAAGGATACTACGACCTCTAGCTTTGCAAAATCCAGCGTTGTTGGCGCTTATCAAAATCGCGGCCAAAATAAAGTTTAACAAGTGGTTCTATGGTGTAGTGGTTAGCACACTGGACTTTGAATCTAACGACCTGTGTTTAATTCTCGATAGGTAATCCACCAATTTATACAAAATTGGTCAATAGCAGATTCGGTAGGGTCACTTTTGGACCGATAATGTGTAGAAGGGGTCACTAAGGTTAAGATCATATAAAATGGGTCCATAGCTCAATGTTAGAGCATTTGATTGTAGATCAAGAGGTCACCAATTCGAAACTAGTTGGGCCTTTATATCTTGGATAGAAATTTGTTACACTTTTTGGACCGACACTATGTCTAAGGGGTCACTAAGGTTAAAATCCTACAAAATGGATCCATGGCTCAGTGGTAGAGAATTTTACCAGTCACCCGTTTGAACTTTGTTGGGCCCTTTTATTTTGGACGGACACTTTTTACACTTTTACACTTTTTACACTATGTGATAAGATAAGGAATCAACTAGAAGGAGAATAAGATTTGAATTATCTTGTTGATCGAATATCTCAAGGCAAGAACATTGTTTGAGATTCGAATCACTCCATAAGCAAGATCGATCCTGTCTAGCTTGAATGATTCTTGTTGATCAAATATCTGAAGGCAAGAACACTTGCTTGAGATTCGAATCACTCCACAAGCAAGATTGATCATGTCGAGCTTGAATGATTCTACATGCAACCTAAACTATATAGAATTGCAAAGAAACTTAGTCATTGGCTAAAGAAAGCACAAATGCTCCTTTTACTATATTTTTCTAAGTCTCCTTACAAATACAACATACATGGCTTTATATAGCCTCAAAATGAAACTAGTAAAGGCATTCCAAAAGTTGTAACATTCCTACTTAATGGCCATAATTAACCATTATGTAATTGTAACCTAAAGTAAATTAAAAGTCTTAAAATACATTAATGAAATACAATAACTCTAAATTACTCTAAATTGTAATCCACCCAAAATTTACAATATGAAACTTCATTATTTTTCAATGTGGCATGAATTGAAATATCTTTTGATAATTTCAACAATATTTTCTTCACATCTTCATTGAAGCATATTGAATGATTGATGTCTCTTGGTTCATATCACTATGTCTAAGAGGTCACTAAGGTTAAAATTCTGCAAAATGGGTCCATAGCTCAATGGTAGAGCATTTTACTTGACTGTTATGATTATCAGTCTCTAAATCAAGTGGAAATAAATTTTGAAGATGAAATTAAAGTATCAATTTTGATGTCATCTTTACCTGAGTTTTGGGATATTGTTATTAATGAGATTCAATCTAATGCCATTAGTAATTCACAATGATAATATTCAAAATACTTGACAAAAAAAGAATGGTCAACATAAGATATTTGAAACAAATAAATATTTTGTCCTCTATGACATATCAAATCACTCATTTGAAATTCCTTAATAATAAACCTGAAGTCTTACATCTTTTAATGGAGAAAAGTTCCTTAAATAGAAGTCTTTTTAGATACTTCTAAGCATTTAGAGATGAACTAGACACAAAGCTAAACATTCTAAAAAAAAT
>NW_019268879.1:14954-23007 GCF_002738365.1 Cucurbita moschata
AAAAAAAAAGAAATCCTTATCATATTTGTTCATTATAAATGATCCTTACCATTTATTTTAGACCATTTATATCTTTATTTGAAGATCAAATCAACTTCGTTTCACATTATTTCTTCTTTCATCTAAATCGGGAACATTTGTGTTTGATTTTTTTTCACATCATTTAGACTTGAAGATAATTTCTAAATTTTTCCATATTTTATAAAAAAGAAAAGTTAGGTTGTTCTCAAATCTTCACCACCATTCTCTTTGAAATTTTTTTTTTTTTTAAATGTGCAATTCCATCCAAAAATATATTGGTGTCCTTCTTTCTTTGTTTATGTTTTGTTTTTATTTTGCTTGATTTCATTAAATAGCTTGCTATTATCAGAATTGCTTTATCCATGTATTAGCCTACCTTGTGTTAGGATCGCACAACAACGCACACACTCGATCTAGATGAACTCAAAGAATAGGATAGAGAAAATCTAAGGAGAACTCTGGCTAAAGGATTTATATTGACGACTTCAAGTATGTACCGTGAGAGAGAATACAGAAAGTACTTTTCAAATCTCTACCAGACGGGATATATATATAGTTCAGTTTACTATATATAGCTTTACCAGATTTAACCATCTACTATATATAGCTATTTACTATATATAGCTTTACCAAATTTAACCATCTACTATATATAGCTATTTACCATATATAGCTCTACCGGATATAAACCAAGCTATAAATAAGAATTCTCCCACTTGGAGACTTATCTAGTCAACCAAGAATTTCATTCTCAAACGACATGAGCATCTTCATGGCTCATGGTCTTCATGGCACCATATCAATTGAGGCTTTGCACAACCTCAATATTCCAACATCAACACATTTTGTCAACATGTTTGCTGGATTCTTTGCACCCTCTATCTTCTCCAAACACATCACCATCTTTCACTAACCTGCAAGTGAAATGGTATCGTCTTCTGGGTTTTCTCTTTAAATGATAGACCGGGTTCCTTCGCCAATTGTATGACACTCTAACTATCTCTGTAAAGAATATCTTCGTGCTACTTTTTGCCCATTCTTCTAGATAGTCAGTCATCCATATTGTCTTCTTTCCAGCTTCAGCTATTGCCACGTACTCAACCTCAGTACAACGCATTTCTGAAGCCTAGACGTTCCATCATCCATGGCTTGCTCCTACTTGGTTGTATCCTCCAACTGTAGGGCCTCATCAAAGGGCTCTGGTTCCCTTTCATCAACAACAGATAGTGTAATGAAGGTACATACATATCTTGTACTCTGATAGTACAGGATGATCTTCTCAACACCGATTCAGGTGTCACTTGCTTTACTGTTGGTTCCTCTGCAACAACCTCAGGAGTTTGTTGAGTATCTACTACAAGACCACTTGGTTATTTTCTCCGTAACTCAACCTCAACTCCTACTTGCTGCTCCACATCTAGTTCCTCAGTAGTAGTCTTAGGAGTTTCTTGAGTATGTGCTGCAAGATCACTAGGTGAGTTTCCCTACAACTCAAGCTCAAATCCCACTACTTTTGTGGTCTTGGAACCTTCCTCCACATCTAGTTCATGAACCGTAGGTAGATATCCTTAGGGGCATTATGGTCATTTTGTACCATTTCTTGATTTACCGTTCATGAACCGTAGGTAGATATCCTTAGGGGCATTATGGTCATTTTGTACCATTTCTTGATTTACCTACTTATCCTTATCAATGACTACCAAACTTCACATTATGGTCATTTTGTACCATTTCTTGATTTACCTACTTATCCTTATCAATGACTACCAAACTTCATATTATGGTCATTTTGTACCATTTCTTGATTTACCTACTTATCCTTATCAATGACTACCAAACTTCATCTATAAACTCAACATGCCATAATATGCTCAGCAATAAAATTTCATAGGCAGCGGAGTTCATCTAGTGGGTTATTTTAACGTTAACTAAATCCCGAGCAATTTGTTCGGTTCAAGGTCTTAACTTACGGTTCCTAGGGTTTTTCTTTTATTTATCCTAATTTCATACTTTTTTTAGGGCTCATATGGAAATCCAAGCGATTCCTACAAGTATTTCTTAACAAAAAGTCCAAGGTGGCTACTTACCTCGTTGTCGATGTTCGGGATCCTTTTTCTTGAGCTTCCGGTACCTGAATTACTTCAACTTTCCTTTCATAGACTACTTATTGTGTCTACTTTCTGGAACTATAAAGTTTTTCATGAGAACCGGTCTAGAAGAGAGTTAACATAGAGAAAAACCAAGGGAAGGTCGAGTTTTGTGTTGACATGGCCGGTTCAACTGAACCGACCACGTCATTGTCTTCTTCCTCCAAACGGGAAGAAGACGCACACGACCGTTCCTGCCGTCGTCTGAAAATCGCCCTCCCCAGCTCCTATCACGCCATTTCTCTCCTCGATTCCTTCATGAAACATAAAGAGGGTGTTACGAGGAAGAGCTAGGGATAGATTTCGTACCTTTTCTTGTATCATAGCCTAAGATATTTGCTTCCAAAGTTCGTCCAAAATATGATTTCTCACCGGTGTAAAAACAGAGGATTTCTTATTGGGTAGCCGATTCTAGGAGTTTTCGAATCTTGATTTCTTCACTAAACCTCTTCCTTATTCTTCCTTCAAGATAAAGGAATTGGTTTGTTGGAACTACTTTGAGTGTGGGATCTTAATTTTAAGAAACCACTCTCGGTCTGCAAGTTACCCGACACCTTCGATTTTCGATCTTTTGGTTATCTTGTTCTATGACATTTCACCTCTCCATTCCTTCAGCAAAGTTACTCGAATTCTTCTTATAAAGCTAGAGGAATCCTTGATTTGAAGGAAAAGAGGCTGTAGATAGGAATTCGACACTTACCTCCAATTTTTCCCTGAAACGGATTTTCGTCAATTGGGAACGTTCCTGAGGTTATTTCTCTTCGTGGGCTTCTATGGAAACATTCCTTGGAGGTGCAAAAACAGATTGGGGTTGTCCTTGCTTGAAGAATACTTGTATATCCTCGGATTGGAATTTTGAGTTTTTCTTGAAACTCTTTAATGGCGGATTAGATTGGAGGAATGGTTTCTAGGAACTTTCAGGACTCTATTCCTTCATAGAACTTATGGGTAGTATTTATTAGAAGCTTTAGGAACAAGTTTGAAAGGAAATGGTGGAGAATTTCTCTCGAATTTAGAAGAAAACCGAGAGTAGGTGACCCAAAATCTAAACACTTATTGCCAACGACTGGGAGCTCGACCTTGCTCGATTCTTCTCCCAAACGATTGCCCCAACTTCAGAATTTATAGAGAAAACTTAAACTGACATCGGGAGCTCTAGAATCGTCATGAATTGTCGATTAGATTTTCTGGAAAATCCGTCAGAACTATCTACTCCGATTAGAGACACCGACTTTGGTTTTGAATCCTAGTCGTTGGAAGTGATGATCCATGAGTGTTCTACAAAATATCAAAAGTTTGGAGGAGATCCTACGGCTGAGAGTCGAGATTCGAGGGATTTTGTGCAGAAGGTGAAAGTTCTGATTTGTTAGCAGAATGGCAAATCCGTAATTATCCTTAACTTCAACGGTATTTTGGTAATTTTCCACATTCTGAATATTTTATTATTATTTTCTCAAAAAATCCATAATTTCCTAAACATTCTTCATTCCTTGTTGGTCATTTTTCCCTTCTCGAGCATCTTAAAATTCCTTCTAGATAAGGAATTAAAAATCTAGAAAGGTCCTTGATAATTTGAAAAATGACCTTTTCGTTCTTTTCGCTTACGCTTTCATTCTCAATCCTTCTCCAAAGGTCTTAACTCTTTAAAAGATAACTTCTTAGGGTTTATAAATGACTTACTAAGACACCTTTCCTTGCTTAATCCTCATAATTTCCTTTCTTGGATCCTTTGGGTCTTGCATAGGTTGCTTTCCTTCATTTTTGGGTGTTACAAAATTAGTGAGCCCAACAACATCACTCTAACTCACACAACTATGTTGAACTCCGAGAAGACCTTTTAACCTTGCCTTCTTGGTTCATATGCTTGAGGTAACCCTTGTTTCTACATGAATGTATGTTTTTTTTTTCTTTTTAATAACTATCTGGATCAGCTCTTAATGTTCAATATATCGTCGTGTGGACCAATTCTTTCCTCTTAATGACTATAGCTATTGCTCTCAAAAACAAATGTTAAGGAGTGTGCAGTCATGACTTAGTAGCTCATGTGTCTATGGCTCGGTCTACCTTTAACAATGCCAAGTTGTTCTGGCCATAATCTAAAAAAATTCAATTAGATTCAAGGCTCATATCTCGTGTTGGTATTAATTTTGGAATTGATGGTGTTAATATAACACATGCGGAAGCAATTTGGATCTTAGGCACTTTTAGAACATCAATTATAGTAAATAACTAGCATGTTCATAAGTATTAAAACTTAATGAGTTTGAATACTAACCTTTTTCCTCACGAACTGGTTTCCAACCACCACTAGCGTCTTCTCCACTATCCTCCGGCCTTAGAACGGGATTGTGGAATCTGGTGAGTGACTAAACTTGGGAGGGATTTTGTATATATGAAGAGAGTGTTTGTGAGAGGTTTTTTCTCAAGGTTTTTCACCAAGAAGAAGAAAACCTTCCATGTACCATGATCACTCTATCTAGATGAACACAAAGAACAGGAGAGAGAAAAATTCAAGGAGAACTCTGGCTAAAGAAATTTGTATTGATGACTTCAAGTATGTACAACAAGAGAGAATACAGAGAATAGAAAGTTACATTTTCAAAGCTCTACCGGACGGGATATATATATAGTTCAGTTTACTATATATAACTTTACCAGATTTAACCATCTACTATATATAGCTAGTTACTATATATAGCTTTACTGGATATAGCTTTACCGGATATAGCCGTTGACCAAGCTATAAATAAGAGAGCAGACTCTATAACCTAACAATTCTCCCACTTGGAGACTGATCCAGTCAACCAAGAATTTCATTCTCAAACGATCACTAGACCATACCAATTAAGGCTTTGCATAACCTTAATTTTTCAACATCAACACATTTTGTCAACATGTCTGCTGGATTCTTTGCACCCTCTACCTTCTCCAAACACATATCGCCTTCTTCCACTAACCTGCGAGTGAAATGATATCGCCTTCTAATGTGTTTTGTCCTTGTGTGATAGACTGGGTTTCACCAACTGTATGGCACTCTGACTATCTGTATAAAGGATCTTCTTGCACTGCTTCCTCCCTAATTCTTTTAGATAGTCTGTCATCCATATCATCTCCTATCCAGCTTCAGCTATTGCCACGTACTCAGCTTTAGTAGATGAAAAGACAACGCATTTCTGAAGCTTGGACATCCAGCTCACTACTGTTCCATCTATAGTGTAGATATATCCCGATGTGCTCTTGCTAAAGTCTACATCTCCACTTAGATCAGCATCCACAAAACCTTGCAGAACTACTTTGCCATTGCCATAACAAAGTGAAGTATTGGATGTACCTCTTAGATATCTCAAAAGTCACTTCACAGCTTCACTGCATGTGTTAGGTCTAGTGCAGATCATAGCATACATCAAACTTCCAACTGCAGAAGCATACGGAACTGATGCCATGTGCTCACGTTCCTCAACTGTCTTGGGAAATTGCCCATTTGACAATTTAATATGATTTGCCTAGGGGGTAGTCCTAGGTTTAGCGTCATTCATCTTGAATTTGGACAACACCTTACTTCTCTTGGGATAGTTTAATGTGCCAGCAGATCTATCTCAAGAAATCCTCATCCCAAGAATCTGCTTCGCTGCACCCAAATCTTTCATCTCAAATATTGAAGACAAGCTTGCCTTCAGGTGGTTTATCTCCCTCATACTTGATCCAGCAATTAGTATATCATCCACATAAAGAAGTAGAAACATATAAGAATCAGTGTATTTCTTGAGGTAGCAACACTGATCTTTTTCACTCCTGTGGAAACTACTCTTACACATGAAGGAGTCAAACTTCTTGTACCATTGTCTCGGTGCTTGTTTCAGTCCATACAAGCTCTTATTGAGCTTACACACCATGTGCTCCTTACCTGAAGCTGCAAACCCTTCTGGTTGTTGCATATAGATCTTCTCATCTAGATCTCCATGTAAAAACGCCGTTTTTACATCCATTTGCTCAAGGTGCAAATTCTCCGATGCAACAACACTCAGCAGAATTCGAATAGTAGTTAATTTCACGACTGGAGAAAAGATCTCAGCATAATCAATGCCTTTTCTTTGTGAATATCCTTTAGCTACTAACCGAGCCTTAAACCTCCTTCTGCCATCTAGTTCAACCTTGATTCTGAACACCCATTTGTTCAACAGAGCTCTCTTTCCTGTAGGCAACTCAGTCAGCACCCATATATTATTCTTTTCAAGTGAGCTCATCTCATCATCCATGGCTTGCTCCCACTTGGTTGAATCTTCCACTTGTAGGGCCTCATCAAAGGACTCTGGTTCTCCTTCGTCAGTCAGCAACAAATAATGTAATGAGGCTGAATATCTATTTGGTGCTCTGATAGTTCTGGATGTTCTTCTCAACACCTGCTCTAGTGTAACTTGCTCCACGTCTAATTCTTCAGCAATAGGATCATAAGTTTTTTGAGCTTCTGTTGTAACATCACTGCGTGAATTTTCCTGCCACTCAAGTTCAACTCCCACTAGCTTCGTAGTCTCAGAGTTTATCTTCTCTCTGTCCTTGTACATGACATTTTCATCAAAGATCACATCGCAGTGTCTTCGGATTTTCATATTTTTGTCATCCCAAAACCTGTACCCGAACATGTCAGAGCCATAGCCTATGAAGTAGTATTTCACAGCCTTAGCATCAAGTTTATCTCTCTTCTCTGGATCAACATGAACATACGCAGTACAACCAAAAGTTCTCAAGCGAGAGTACTTGAGTTCTTTCCCTGTCCATACTTCTTCGGGCAATTTGAACTTCAAGGGTACTGACGACCCTCTATTAATCAAATATGTTGCTATGTTCACAGCATCAGCCCAGAACGTCTTTGAAAGTCCAGAATGAATCCTCATGCTTCTTGCTCGCTCATTCAATGTTCTGTTCATCCTTTCTGCTATACCATTTTGTCTTGCCTTACCAGAATTTGTTCTTATTAATCTAATTCCCTCAGCTGCATAAAATGTTTTGAACTTTGATTTGTTGTACTCTCCTCTATTGTCAGACCTCAGGCATTTGATCTTCAAGCCGGTCTGATTTTCAACTTCAACTTTCCACTTCTTGAATGTGGTAAACATATCTGACTTGTGTTTTAGAAAGTAAACCCATACCTTCCTGCTGAAGTCATCGATGAAGGTGACGTAGTACCTTGATCCACCAAGTGATGAAACTGGAGATGGTCCCAAACGTCTGTATGGACCATTTCCAACCGCACTTTCTTCTGTTCTCTGGCAGCCTTTGTGAAACTAATTCGTTTTTGTTTGCCCATAACACAGCTCTCACAAAGACCCATACCAACAGATTTTAAGCCTTCTAAAGTTCCTTTCGCAGTCAACATCTTCATTCATTTGACGCTCATATGTCCAAGTCTATTGTGCCATAGACTTGAATTGGAAGCACTCTCAGCAGCAGTAGTCATGTTTATACACTCTGCAGTAGTGTATAAGGTTTCAGATTTTGTGCCATGTGCAACAACCATGGCGCCCTTCACAATCTTCCACGAACTCTTTCCAAACTCTGCTGCATAGCCTGTGCTATCCTACTGATCAATAGAGATCAGGTTCTTCTTGAGACCAGGAATGTATCTGACACCTTGTCATGTCCACTGATTTCCTGTTGGAGTTTGTATGGAGACATCTCCCTTCCCTTCAATCTCCAGAGTTTTGTTGTCGGTGAGATACACCTTCCCAAAATTTCCTGATTCGAAATTTCAAAACAATTCCTTACTTGGAGACGAATGGAACGATGCACCTGAATCCAAAATCTAGGAATCAGCTTGGCTGTCCACACTAAGGATTAAAATGTCCTCAGTATCTTCTGTTGTATATATAGAATCATCATCTTCTTCA
>NW_019268879.1:25807-31154 GCF_002738365.1 Cucurbita moschata
AAAGAGTGATGGGAAGATGCATACTTGGAACGACTTCCAAATCAGTTAAGAACTTCTTAAGCCATACAGATTCTTTCGCTGCTTCACAAGCAGCAACATACTCAGCCTCCATGGTGGAATCAGCAATGCAACCTTGCTTTATGCTTCTCCATATTATTGCTCCTCCGTTCAGAGTGAAGACAGATCCTGATGTCGATTTCCTCGAATCTACATCGGTCTGAAAATTTGAGTTAGTGTACCCTATAAGGATCGGATCCTTAGCACCGTACATTAGTAGATAGTCCCTCGTTCTCCTAAGATACTTGAGGATATTCTTAACAGCTGTCCAATGAGCACGTCCCAGATTGGACTGATATCTGCTGACAACTCCCACAGCATAACATATATCGGGTCGGGTATATAACATGGCATACATCAGACTACCGACCGCTGATGCATAGGAAATGTGTCTCATATCCTCAACTTCTTGAGGTGTCTAAGGACTTTGTTCCTTCAACAAATGAACTCCATGCCTAAAAGGTAATAATCATTTCTTGGAGTCCTGCATCTTATATCGAATCAACATTTTGTCGATGTACGATGCCTGAGACAATGCTAGTGTTTTGTTCTTGCGATTCCGAATAATTTGGATTCCAAGAACAAACTGAGCCTCTCCCAAATCTTTCATTTGGAATTGTGTCGCTAGCCAATGCTTAATGTCAGTCAGAAATCCCACATCATTTCCAATGAGTAGGATATCGTCAACGTACAATACCAGGAAAGCTATTGTAGAGTTGACTATCCTTTTATAAACACAAGGTTCGTCAACATTCTGTTTAAAGCCATAAGATTTGATCGCAGTATCAAACTTTATATTCCAGGATCGAGATGCTTGCTTCAACCCATAAATGAATCTTTTAAGCTTGCAAACCCTTTGCTCGTGATCCTGTTCAATGAACCCCTCTGGTTGAGCCATATAGATACTCTCTTCAAGATTGCCGTTTAGAAAAGCTGTCTTAACATCCATTTGCCAAATTTCATAATCATAAAATGTGGCAATAGACAAGAGTATTCTTATTGATTTAAGCATAGCAACAGGAGAGAAGGTTTCTTCATAGTCCACCCCCTCTCTTTGGGTATAACCCTTTGCTACTAGTCGTGCTTTAAAGGTCTGTACCTTACCGATTTGGTCTCGTTTCCTCTTATAGATCCATTTGCAACCAATAGGTTTTACCCCATCCGGTTGATCTACAAGTTCCCAGACTGAATTGAAGTACATTGACTCCATTTCAAGATTCATGGCTTTAATCCACTGATCTCTATCCTCATCATTCATTGCCTGTTTATAGGTCAATGGATCCTCAACGCCATCATCAGGTATGATGACTTGAGTTTCTGCCAAACCCAAGTAACGATCGGGTTGAGTTATAACCCTCCCACTACGTCGAGGCATTCTCAACTCTTGAGAAGGATGTGATTGACCAGAAGTGTCACCTCCATCAACAACTCTGGTTGAAGGACCAGCTTGATCAACAACTCTTGTTGTTTTATCAGTAGCTTCTTTAGAAATCTCACTTAATACTAGTTTGCTACGAGGTTGATGATTTCTTACGTGGTCTTCCTCTAAGAATGTAGCGTTCGTTGATACAAACACTCTATTTTCTTGAGGATCATAAAACAAACCACCTTTCGTCTCTTTGGGGTATCCTACGAATAGACATAATTTTGAACGACGTTCTAATTTCTTGGGATTTTGCAACAACACATGTGCTGGACATCCCCAAATTCTGAAGTGACGTAAACTACCTTTACGCCCTTTCCATAACTCATAAGGTGTTTCTGAAACACTCTTAGTAGGAACCATGTTCAAAATGTATGTAGCAGTCTCCACTGCATATCCCCAAAACGGATCGGGTAATTGAGCGAAACTCATCATAGACCGAACCATGTCTAATAGAGTTCTATTTCTCCTTTCTGATACACCATTTTGTTGAGGCATACCAGGGGCTGAGAGTTGAGACCTTATTCCATGTTCTATCATATAGTCCTAAAATCTTAAGTCCATGTACTCTCCTCCTCGATCTGATCGAAGTGTTTTAATAGTTTTACCTAATAGATTCTCAACCTCAGTCTTATACTCTCTGAATTTTTCAAGAGCTTCGAACTTGTGATGCATTAGGTAAAGATAGCCATACCTTGAATAATCATCAATAAAACTGATGAAATATTCATACCCTCCTCGTGCTTTGACATTCATTGGACCACAGAGATCTGTATGCACGAGTTCTAAGGTTTCTTTGGCTCTATAACCTTTTTCGGAAAATGATCGTTTAGTCATTTTACCCTCAAGACAAGACTCACATGGAGGTAAAGAATTGTCTTCTAACTTATTTAGAAGTCCTCTTTTAACCAATCTCTCAATCCTATTGAGATTAATGTGGCCTAGTCTTAAGTGCCAAAGATAGGTATTAGGAGAAATCTTTTGTCGTTTATTTTGAGTTTCAGCTGTTTTAAACATCTCGGTATTTAAAATAGCTTTTGTTTCGCTCGGTTTTCATATATATAAGTTGTTTTTTAGTTTTGCAGAACAAATATGAATACCTCTTTTGCAAATGAACACTTCATTTATTTCAAAAGATACTTTATACAATTGTTCTAATAAACAAGCGATAGATATTAGATTTCTTTTCATTTCAGGAACAAAAAGTACATTATCTAATATAACGAATCTATCTCCAAAAAACAACTTTAAATTTCCTACTGATCTTGCTGAGACAACCTCTCCTGTTCCAACCCTGAGTGTTATCTCGCCATCCGCAAGCATTTTCTAGGAGCTAGTTTCCTGGTAAAAAGAACAAATATGATTAGTCGCCCCTGAATCTAGTATCCACGTTGAGTTGTCATACTCTACTAAACATATTTCTACAATGAGTAAATGATATTTACCTTGTTGTGTGTTTTCGGCTTTCTTCTCTGCAAGGTACTTTGGGCAGTTTCTCTTCCAGTGCCCGTTTTCGTTGCAATGGAAACATTTTCCGTTATCTGCTTTTTGAACCTTGTTCTTGCGGTTAGTAGGAATCTTATTTTTCCCTTTACCCTTCTTCTTCATCAAAACACTTTTAGAAGTTGAAGGTCCAGACTTATTTTTGGAGGACGATCCTCGTAGTAATTTCTTGGAGATAGCAACATTTGCTTCTCCTGTTTATCCCTTGTTCGTTAAGAGTGACTGATAAGTCTGTAGCTCATTGAGAAGAGCAGTCAAGTTATATTCTATTTTGTTCATTACCACATATGTGCGGAACTGGAAGAAGCTCTTCGGAAGAGACATCATGATAAAACTGACTTAACTTTTCTCATCAATGACATCTTCATTTTCTTCTGCCACATTGAAATGGACCATCATGTCAAGGACATGTTCTCTAATTGAGGTCCCTTCTTTCATACGGCAGTTGTAAATGTGTTTTATGGCTTCATGTCTAAGGGAGAAGGACGGTTGTCCAAACATCCCTTTTAGAGATTCCATAATCTCTTTAGCAGTACCCATAACATCGTGTTTCTTAGCCAAAACATCAAATATGCTGGCTAGAATGTACACTCGAGCTTTGTCATTTGCCTTTATCCATCTGTCATATGCATCCCGAACTGTTTGATTTGCATTTGAGCTGGGGTTTGGAGGACACTCCTCAGTTAAAACAAACTTTAAATCATCAATGACCAGTATTGTGTTTAGGTTTGATTTCCAAGTTGTGTAGTTTTCGCCATTTAATTTCTCAGAAGCGAGTAATTGTACTATTAAGTTTGTCATGCTGTGATATAAAAAAAATTCTATTAGTGATTTGACTTAATCATATTTAATCCAATCAGTTTTAGCAAATGTAATAATGTACCCAAATCATTATTAATTTGCAACGATACTTTAGTGAGTTAGAGCAACTGCTACCGAGGGGTAGTCAATCACTCATTCACTAAACCAAGACATTCTTGACTTACGAAAGTAAACTGATGATATAGATAATTACGAAAGTGCCATTCTGTTGAAAATAAAAACCTCTACATGTGACCATCTGTACAAAGTCCTTCGAATCTCAAAATCGTGTCGTTGGATTTTTCTCAAATTTGGATACAATCTAGAACGTTCAAAGATCATCAAATCCGACAGTCGAAATTCAAACTCAAAGTTGGTAGCTCACTGATCAGAGAGATATATTTTCGACGAATTATCTAGAAAATTCCAAATCACGACGATTCTGCAGCTCTCAATGTCGATGGAAGCTTCACCTAAAGTCTGAAGTTGGGGCAAAGTTTTAGGACAAGAATCGAGTGATGAGAATTCCAAAAACTCGAGTTTGAAGCTCTTAGATTTTAGGTTTTTCTTTCTTGAATTTCTTTCAAATTCGAGGGCTATGCTTAATCATTTTCCTTTCTACCAACTCCTACATATTTCATATGAGATTTACAAGTTTTTTGAAGGAATCAGGCACTGAAAAGTCTTATAATCGGCTGACTCCGGCAAGAAATATGTTTTCCGACGAACTTTGGAAGATTATAACTTCTGCTATAGACCACAAAAAGGTATGAACTTGGTCTCTACTTCTTGCTTGAAACTTCATCTAAAGGTTTCATGGAGCAATCAAATCCATTAGATGTCTATATATAGCTGTAAAAAGATAAAACCAGAGGGGTATGATAAGAAAAAATCGAGATTTTTCTAGCTAACAATGAAGAAGATGAAGTCCAAAGTCAAAAGTCAAACTTTGACCACTAAAAGTCAAAGATAGGTATATGTTGACCTTCCTTCGGTTTTGTCAATTTTAACCTCCTTCCTGGCCGGTCCTCACAAAAATCTTTATGGTTCTAGAAACTAGACAAAATAAGGAGTTTGTGGAAGGAAAATTGAGATAATTCAGATACAGGAAGCTCAAGAACGGAAATCCCAAATGTCAACGACGAGGTAAGTAGTGACCTTGGACGTTTTGTTAAAAAATACTTGTACAAATCCATTGGATTTTCCATATGAACCCTAACATAAGTATGAATTTAGGATATATGAAAGAAAAACAAAAAGAACTGTGAGTTTAGGCCCTAAACTGATCAAAATGCTCAGGATTTAAGTAACGTTAAAATAACCCACTAAATGAACTCCAAGGACGACTTAAGAAAATTTGAAGACTATTGGAACACGTTAAGTAGCAAAACCAAGGATTATGGGTAAAATGACCAAAATGCCCCTAGGACGATTTATGAAAATCCAAGGTCTATATGTGCTCCAAATGGTTTCGTACTTCTTATAAGGTCTATTATGAAGGACATGAAGATATGTTTGACGTTTCAAGTTGATTGGAGCTAGTTTGGAACCTAAACCAAGTTA
>NW_019268879.1:34733-40100 GCF_002738365.1 Cucurbita moschata
AAAGAGGATGAACAAGAAGATGAACAAGAAGATGAGGTAACTCTTGAATCTCTTTCTTATCATGAATTATTTAAACTTGTTGATGAGATGACAATTGATTTAGAAAAACTTAGTTCAAAGTATGTTGTGCTTAAAAAGAAATATAAGACTTCAATTATTGAAAATAAGTCTTTACTAAATGAAATTTCTTGCTTAAAGGAGAAGGATCATAATATTGTTAAAATTGATGTACCTTGTGAAAAGCATGTATTTGATTGTGATGAGAAAAATGCATTAATTGATAAAGTCAAGACTCTTGAGCATGATTGTGGTGAAATTTTAAATTCTTTTGTTTATTTCACGAAAAATTTACCCGTCTTTTAGAACCATCGCGACAGCCCGATCCTTACAGAGTGGTATCAGAGCCCAAGGTTTCTCTATGGCCTAGCTTAGGAGGACTCCCTACCGAGACCAAGTAAGTATGTGGGCTCCTCTATGGCCTAGCTTAGGAGGACTCCCTACCGAGACCAAGTAAGTATGCCTTTAAACTCTTAACTAGCAATTTGACAGACTAGAGATTAAACTAGCAATTTGACAAAGTGAGAATATAAGATTACATAAGGTTTTTAGTGTTGGTAATGGTTTCTAAAATCACTCTAAATACTAATACTTGTTTGTGTTTTGTGTGCCTACTCCAAGTACAATTTATTAAGTTAAACACTTGTGATAAGGACTATGAATTGTGTATTAAGAACAAGTATCAAAGAATTCAAGAATGAACCAAAGAAAACTTTCCCTAATATAAAAAGTGATTAGAAGTGGGATTTGAACCCACGCCCTCTCACAAGGACCAAAACTTGAGTCTAGTGCCTTAGACCACTCAACCATCCTAACTATTTATTTTAAGATTGGGTTTAAGATTCAAATGAAGCATTCCTTATAAGGATGTGGAAAGCCCTCCCTAATAGACGCGTTTTAAAACTTTTAGACATACAACGATAAGTAACGGGCAAAAAATAACAAAAAAAAATCTGCTAGCAATTGGAAAGGGGAACCAAGCATTTTCTTTAAGGTTGTGGATACCTCATCCTAGTAGACATATTTTAAAATTGTGAGGCTGATGGTGATACATAATTAGCCAAAGTAGACAATATCTGATAGAGGTGGGCTTGGTTTGTAACAAATTGTACAGAGCTAGTCATTGGGTGGTGTGCCAACGAGATTGCTGGGAACACAAGGGGGTGGATTGTGAAATCCCACATCGGTTGGGGAGGGGAAGAAACATTTCTTATAAGCATGTGAAAATCTCTCACTATTAGACGCGTTTTAAAATCGTGCGGTTGATGACGATATGTAACGAGCCAAAGTAGACAATATCTAGGCTAATAGTCATAATATGTTGGAATAGTTCAGTTGATTAGAGCGTATGATTGTTAGCGATAAAGTTGGGGAGGTTCAAGCTCTCTTTTTAGTAATGGTAATGAATCATTCCATTTTAGTATGTTGAAAAAAAACCCTTCAACCAAAGTGGACAATGTCATATAATTATGGATGTTCGTGATTCCTGACATTGTTACATAGTCTTAATCTAACATCCTTAATAATAATGTTGAGTTCTTTTTAGGGGGTACCTTTGATACAAAAACATAATGTAAAATATATTGAGTCATGATTGTCCTAACAATTGAGTCATGATCATAAAGAATGGACAAGTTGTATCACATAGTGAGGAAAGTGACCAAGATGAGCTAAGAAGAAATCTAAGAGAATGAGGAGAAATTGAAAGCTTAAAAATAGTGAAAAGAATAATGAAATTGAAAAAAAAAATGAAAGAAAGTGAGTTGTTTGGATAGAGTTGGAGAGGTTAGAAGCCGAATGTTTTCAAAGAAACCATCTTTATACTCATGTACAAGTAAGGATGTTTGGTCTCTAACGATGATAATTTTTATTTTCCTTGTATGTTTCAATCTCTTTTACAAGAATTTGAGAATGTGTTCCAAGATGAAGTACCTAAAGGAATACCTCTCATTAGAGATATTGAACATAAAATAGATTTCATAACGGGTTCAATCATTCCCAATAGGCCAACTTATAGAGAAAACCCAACTGAGACTAAAGAAATTCAGGCAAGTTGGGGAGCTCATGGAGAATGGCTATATACGAGAGAGTTTGAGTCCATGTTTTATACCATTCTTATTGATGCCAAAGAAAGATGGAACGTGGCACATGTATGTGGATTCTTGAGCCATCAACAAAATCACTGTAAAGTATCGACGTCATATTCCTAGGCTAGACCATATGCTTAATGAATTGTATGGTTCATATCTATTTATAAAGATTGATTTGAAATCTGGATATCATTAAATGAGAAGGCATGTACAAGATGAATGGAAAAGAGCTTTCAAGACTAAGGTTGGATTGTATGAATAACTTGTTATGCCTTATGGGTTAACTAATGCTCCTAGTACATTTATGCGCTTAATGAATCAGGTTTTGAGAGAATATTTAGGAAATCATGTTGTTGTACATTTTGATGATATTTTAATTTATTCAAAGACTTTGTATGAGCATGTGAACCATGTTAGGTAAGTTTTGATTATGATTAGAAAAGAGAAACTTTATGCTAATTTTAATAAGGGTAGTTTTTGCATGGAAAAAGTTAACTTTCTTGGCTTCATAGTTGGTAAAAATTGAGTACAAGTAACTTCTTGCTCTGAAGGAATCCTTAATTTGAAGTAAAAGAGACCATAGATAAGATTTTGAAACTTATCCCTAATTTGAGCCTAAAACGGATTTTCTTCAATTGGGCTTGTTCTTGAGGTTATTTCTCTTCGTTGTCTTCTATGGAAACATTCCTTGGAGGTGCAATTGGGATCGTCCTTGCTTGACGAATTCTCATGTATCCTCGGATTAAAATTTTGAGTTTTCCTTGAAGCTCTTCAATGACAAATTGGACTGGGGAATGGTTTGTAGGCACTTTCAGCATGGTAAGAACAAGTTTGAATCGAAATGGTGTAGAATTGCTCTTGAATTTGGAAGAAATCTGAGAATAGGAGACCAAAAATCTAAACGCTTATTGCCTACTAGTGGGAGCTCGATTCTTGTTCCAAACTATGAACAACATAGTGAAAAATAGATAACATTAGTTTAAATAAAAATCAAGCAATGCCCTGATCTAACCTAAGGATCATTAAAAATAACATGAATGCAACTGCCCTAAATTTGGTTCCTTGGCCTTCAATGCAACGTTGTCATCCGTAAATGAGTATCTTACATTTACTTTAAAATAAGAGTAGCATGTGGTTTGAGTACTTTAATAAATACTCAGTAAGTAATCTCACTGTTAGGGTCAGAATATGAATCACGTGTAATATAGTGGGACCTATCCTTTCATAAATACATTGTTGCATGGGCTTGGGCTTTGCTTTTCAGTCCGAGCAGAGTTGAATATGTTGTACTTCCCTACACACGACCCATGAATGTGCACATTGACCACCAGGTGGGTTTGTATAAGAGTACTTTGTGGGACTGCCTCGTCGAGCTTGTGCACACTCACACTACCAAATACCATGAAGGGAAAAGACTCGCATAATATCATAAGGAACATAAATATTGAAAGGTATGTGTCTGTACTAATCATAATGGGGAAGTATCCCGATGCACCTCGCATATAAAATACATGAGATCCCTAACATTAAAACACGACATAACGTTCCTATGAGACATACATTCTTGATTCTTGTCATATTGTTCATGATTAACAATACATAGGCATAGGGTGTACTAAACATAATATAGAAGTATCTCGATGTACGTGGTATACAAAATGCATGAGGTCCCATAACATTAAAGCATGACATATATTCGTGGCGTTAATCATACCTCCAATCAATTCCCAGCATAGTGTTCCTATGAGATATAAATACTTGATTCATTTCATATTTTTAATAATTAACAATACATGATTTTCTAATGTCTCATAGTCTTAGAATAGTGTATATGATATCATAGCGTAACTTGTATGCAACATATCATATATCATATTATATACATAACATAGTATATGTCATACAATCATAAAACACGACATGTGCCTGGGCCACAGGTAACGATGTCCATTCCCTGTCATCATCCCGACCATCTATTTCATTCTCCATTTCCACAAAATTCTCTATTTATTTATGTGGGGATCAGGGTAAGGGATTCCTCGCAAGGAAGTGGCAGGGATCGGATAACCCATGGAGAATTTTAGTGGGTTTTAAATCCAAGAGCCAGTCTTAGAGGAAAAGGCCGAGAGTGTTGAAGATGAAAGGCCAACAATCTTTATAGGAACAATGACGTTTTATCGGTAAGGAAACAATGGCATTTTGATGTCTATATTTAGTTTTAGAAGACCTTATAAATACATTTGTTATTACTAGTGTAAAACCGTAAAGCAGAGCAGAGAAAAAAAGAAAAGAAATAGAGAAGCAATAAAAGATTGTTTTTTCATATAAACAGAGTGTGTTCTTTGTCTCCTTCTATCGGTAGTGTGTGTGAGATTTATTTCACAAATTTATGAGTTTCTTTAACATATTTGTATCAAGCCAATGGCGAATGTGACGGGTCAAATGCTGCTACCGCGACCAATGAAGTCAAACTATGAGAATTTGAGCATTCATATGAAAGCTTTTCTCGGTTATCAAGATGCATGGGAGGTGGTGGAAGAAGGGTTAGAAGAACCAAAAGATACCATGGGTTATACAGCGGCACGAAATAAGGCGTTAAAAGAGGTGTGATCAAAGGATAAGGGGGCACTATACATGTTGTTCCGAGTCATCGACGAGTCGGGCTTTGAGAAGCTTGCCAATGCAACTACTTCAAAAGAAGCGTGGGACACTTTAGGAAAAGTGTTCAAAGGAATCGACCGAGTCAAGCAAATGCGTCTCCAAACTCTTTGTGGAAAGTCAAAGAGCATGAAGATGAAGGAGTGTATCTGACTACATCACGCATGTACAAACTGTGGTAAACGAACTCAACTGAAATGGAGAAATATTAGCCAAGACGCGGGTTTTGGAGAAGATCTTAAGGTCATTAACCAACAACTTTGAGAATGTTTTATGCGCGATAGAAGAGTTAAAAGACCTAGCGACGTTCATAGTCGACGAGCTAGCCGGTTCTCTTGAGGCACACGAGCAATGTAAGAAGAAGAAGGAGGAAACACTCGATCAAGCACTTCAAATCAAGGCGTCAATCAAAGATGAAAAGGTACTCTACTCTCAAAATTTTGAAGGTAGAGGTTTTGGTTTTGAAAGTAGTAAAAATGGTCATGGTGGTCAAGGAAGCAGTCATGAAGGACACTATAAGAAGAAGGGATAGGCGAGCCAAGTAAATTGGCGTGGAAGAGGA
>NW_019268880.1:0-306 GCF_002738365.1 Cucurbita moschata
AAGCTTAAAATATGGAAGACAAAAAACATTTACACGTGTCGAAAAGACTACACAACCTAAACCCTTACGAAAAGACCCTCGTGGAGGCACCCGAATGACTATGTGAAAAACCTTTGTTTCTTTCGATTTTTTTCGACGAATCTGTAAGGAAACGCTCAAGTTTAAGAGTCTTACACATATAAATGGTTAAAATACGAATTTTTTTCAGTTTCGCTTCCGGGCCATTTTGCACTCAAAATCCATAGGTGTTAACATAGGAACTTTTTTGCCCATTGAGACAGGGTCGTTAACTCGATCTGAAAAGTT